>NW_027095968.1:0-34689 GCF_963924715.1 Thunnus thynnus | reverse complement strand
CCCCTGACTGAAATTTGAGCACAGTTGATTACGCTGCTGAAACCATATGTGCATATACTGGCTGTGTCTTCATGCTGTTTGTTTACTCAGATTCATGTCAGAGGGGGAGCATAAAGCCGCAGGGACAATAGCAATACTGGTGACAAATACCAGAGCAAAATAAAATAAAGTTAATTAAAATATGATGTTTTCAGTGTTTTTAAGTTAACAGTTTTCACTAGAACTACTGTCTACCAAAGAAATAATCCCTATAAAAACATATCAGTAGTTTGGAAAAACTGCTTTGACAAAAACAGAAAAATTAAGGTTACTTGATTTTTCTGGAACTCCTCAGCAGATGGAGTTTGTTTAGTTGTCATGGAGATAAGTCATATATTCACATACATTCACACAGACCTACCGCAGCTATGTGGACAACTTAGCAAACACCGTCCACTGATGAAGAATGTGAGATGTGATTGAAAGCCCCAGAAAAGCTAGTACAGTAAGTGGACCTTGAGTTAGGATTTTCTTTTTTTCCCTGTCAAACTGTTGACAGTGTGGAGAGACATGTTGCTTTTCCAAAATTTAAAACTGATTTTTTCAGTGCGTGAGCAACACAAATTAAAATGAATTCACCTCCATTTTATTGGGATGGAAACAGGAATCTATAAAGACGAGTAAAACCAGATCTGCATGGCAAGATATCAGTAGATTTCAGTAAGAAAATGTGCTTTTTTGTAATGTTTTGTTATGCTTTTTTTTTTTTTTTTGCTGAATAGTGACCACTGTGGCCACAAGTGGTATTACAGGATGATAGCACATTGAATTTGCCTTCATGATGATGATGACGATGATGATGATGACGATGATGATGATGATGACAATGATGATGATGATGATGATGATTCAGATGTTTTGACTGGGAGTGCATTTCTCAAATGTTAGATTCTGAGCAGCCCTTGACTCAGTGTACAGCCTGAGCATTTCACAGAGGAACAGAAGCCCACTGTCCACTAGCTACCTGCTTTTAATGACAGTTGAGATAAAAATCATGGCAAAATGAAGCAGTCACAAAAAGACATTGTGAGGAGCAGGAGGAAGAGAATTTAGCTCAAGTTCAGCCATCATTCTCAACCCAGACACCTACTCCTGCGCCAGTTTCTCCTCAACAAGTGCCAAGTAGTAACGACATGTACGTGGCTGCTAATTCAGTCTTTTCCCCGTTAGCAGCAGCAACAAGCTGCACTGTTGACAGACTCTTTTCAACTGTTAGGCGGATAAAAACTGGCATCAGGGCATCAGTGATGACATACAGACTGAACTCTTTGTCCCTGCTCTCCTTTGAAAGAGAACTGACTGAAGTGTTGGACTATAATGAAATAATTTCAGTAATAATTTTCACCAAGCCCCGTCACTTCCTGCTATAATCATCAAAAGTAAACTAATTTACCATTTCAGACTGTAGTGGCCTATTTCAATATTATTGTTTATTGGGTATAGTTTTTGTTGGGTGTACAATTGGATTTTATGCTGATGTTGCTGAGTCTGCCATCTGTGTGTGTGTGTGTGTGTGTGTGTGTGTGCGCGCGCGTGCGCACATGCGCATGTGCACGTGCGTGGTTGATGTGGGAGACTATGCTCAGGTGTTATTTTTAACATTACTGAGCATGTTGGTGCTAGTGTACCTCTAATCATAGACTTGATTAATGATGCTGTTGCGTCTGTCAGTTGTGTGTGTGTGTGTGTGTGGGTGGGTGTGTGGCTGTCATGCCAGGCTATGTTCAGGTGTCATTTTTAATGTAGTGTGGGTGTACCTCTATCCATACACTTGATGAATGATGCTGTTGCGTCTGTCATCTGTGTATGTGTGTGAATATGTGGCTGTCGTGCCAGGCTATGATGCTGTTAATGTTCTTCTTGGTGCCTGTAACATTACCTCTGATGATGTATCAGGCTTGGATGATTAAACTGTGGTGCATTCAGCCAAGTATAGTTGTAACGGCCTATTTCGGTTAACATATGCATTTCAGAACCTATTAAGTATGATTGGTCTTGGATGGGCTAGGCTCACCTGATTTTCTCTGTGCCCACCCACACTGTGATTTCTACCTATGCTACTGTATGTAGTGTAATAGGAGCACATGCACAGATGAGCCATAAAGTCAGCGAACTTACTCATGATGTCAGCTCGACAGCAATATCTATCTTAAGTTTGCTAACATTAGTTACCATCAGCCACTGTTCATACCAGACCAAGTAAGGCTGTAGCGACAAAACACCTGATGTATATATTTATGAAATTAGGCATTTTATTGCCTATGAATTAAAACTATTATTTGTAAAATAAAGATTATGTTATTTCATCCTCATTTCCAAGGAAAGGTCAGCACAGAGATGTAAACACAGACAATCAAACATAGGAATATTTGCCTTCTTTGTTGTTTTTTCCTCATTTTATTTAAAGGTACATCCCAACCAAGAGCATCCCAGAAATTGCAGTTTTGGCTAGTTTTCAGTACTTTTCCATTAAGCCGGTTCCTACAAACAACCAGACAGTTTGGGTGCTCTTGTTTAACACTGCTGTGACTCACATAACCAGTAACCTTTCCACTAACACGTGGCTGCCCTGACCTTCCTCCTGATGAGAAGACCAGCATGATTTTATTATAAAGATATATTACATTGTGTAAATATGCACAAAAGTGAACCGGTCTACACAGATTTAAACACACACACACACACACACACACACATATACAGTTTATATACCTTGGCCCTGACTGGCACCAGATGATGTCAGTGTGTGTGTGTATGTGTGTGTGTATGGGAAACACCAGACTAATCCTGTGTCTGTCTCAAAGTGTAACATGAGTGATGTCAGACTGCTGCTGCATTCCCACCAAAGGCTGGGAAAAGTGTGTGTTCAAGTACAAAAATGTGTGTTTTCTTGTCTGCGTGTGTGTTCAGGGTGGTGTGGATTTGAGAATACCTCTCATCAGTCTGTCTGCTGGCTGTAGGGAAAAGGCTTTTCACAGTCAGGGGAGTCTAAAGACACAACAAGGGCTCAAACTGAGAACTTGCTGACAGTGGTTTTGGTGTCAGACTGTTGGTCCTGTGTGTGTGCACACTTCTGTGGGTCTTTATCTACCTGAGTATGTGTATTCTTTGTCTATTAATGGACCAACTTATATAAAGTTCACAATTTAAAGATTTGTCAGGCCAACACTGTCACTAGCAATAGTATTTCTAATCCAGGACTTTGATGCCAGCGACCAACAGCCTGTTGCACCCACTGAGTAACTGCTACATTGTAAATAGTTAAACACTAAATTCATCACCTTGTTCAGTTGCACCTTTGCTACTTAAGCTTCAGTTTAACTAAGTCGACTGTAATCAAAAGGTTGTCAAAGAGTGATGTTTCACCTGGTGCATTCAAGTAACATGGGAGAAAAACAATAAAAAACAAACAATTTTTTTTAAGAGAAGTGGTGGCAGTGGCAATTTCTACGTGTATGTCAAGTAACGCAGCACAAAATCACTCTTGTGCACTCTATTCAGTGTCTTAAGGGATGTACTGGAGTGTATTTTTTGCATAGAGTGAGAGTTGCTGTGCAACCTAACTAACTTCACAAAGTTACTGCTACCACCCAAGAAACAGTTCAACACATAAGCCCCTGAAAAACCGAAACTTGTTGTTTTTACATTTTGGTTTCTGTACTTAATACTAAAGTGTGTTACTTAGTGAGTTTTAGAGGTGCATACTTTGTTTCTGTTGGACAGAGTGGGGCTGGATCTTTATGCTAAGCTAAGATAACTGCTGGCCGTAGCCGTAAGTGCCAATTTACTCCATCAGAAGTGTTTCTTGGATGGTCAGATAGCTTTGGAAACCTCTTCCCCCCACACCTTTCTGACGTCAGTATTGGGGTGACTGCATCTGACAATTTGTGTAAATTTGACAACCCGACATTCATGATCACTTCACGCAATGATTGGCCATTTGTGGAGAAGAGAGAAGGTAAGCAGGATTTGAGCCTCGCTATCAAGCTCTCTTTTTTAAATTCTTTACTACTTCTGCCACTTCCCGTATATAAAAGCGAGTGTAACAAATGGCTTAGGCTACTAAAGTACTTGGACAGTATTAGGAAAAGTTGGTGTCCTTGGTTAAATATTTAAGTTATTAACACTGACTTGAAGCGAGTCCCCAACCTTTACCTTGTGCTTCAAGTTGCCTAAACAAAATGTTACTCTGCTGTTACTATGCGTTTGTTTACAGTAGTGGATATGAAATACGTCAGTGAACGTCTTGCAGATACATTTGACCTATTTTGTTATTTTAATAATAAATGTGATCCGGATGGCACTAATTATCAACAAAACCTATTTACTGAAGCAGTTTAGTTTATGAATGTAATTATTAGGAGACAGAGTTCTCAAGCTGTCTATCAGGCCTGCTATATACTGTATTTTGTTCATAATTGTTGGGTGTTACAGCTTCCTCTGGAGTCTCTCCAGTCCGGAAATCTTGATTGTCTGATTGACAGCCGCAGCGGAAGGATATTATTTTAGAGTTTTAAGTGACTTCAATTAAACTTTTTACGCTCCTTGCCCAGCGTGATAGACTCCCTAGAGTCCAGAAGTGAGCTGAAAGCGAACTGCAGTCTTCATTGGAGGAGTTTGGGGGATTCCATGGGAGTAGCTGGCTTTGTATCCTGCCTGCTGCAGCTGCTCTCTTACTTAACTTCGTCTGGCCTCCCTGCGGACATGCAAACCAAGAAATCCTACTTTATCCCAATTCTTCATACAGTATATCCTTCGTATTTGTCTGTAATTTATATACTCTCTTAGATACGTCTCATTTAGTAAGATTTTCACTCTGCAGCACTAACCTTGTCAAATAAAAGCTAAGTAAATAGAATTAAATCTCCTACTTGGTTTATTTCTCTCTGTTCTTTATTTCTGTCATCTCTATCGTTGCTTTTTTTCATTCTTCTTCTCTCTTCATTTCAGTCTGCATTGCTTCCGACATATCTCGCCTCCAAACCACTAGGCTCATAGTATAGTATGTCTATTCTGCTGGTTGTTGAGCTGCAAATCCTCGTCAACGTGGGTAAGTTGAGATTCCAATCTTACTCCTTCCAACTTTTCCCAGAGCATTGAACTGTATGTTTTTTCCTGTCTGGCAGCGGTACTTAGAAATATCTCAAAAGCGTATTGTTTTATTTGCATCATATGCACATACTGTTTTATTTTGTGAGTCTGGAATGGAGACAAGGTTGTGAAAACCAATTTTTTTAACATATGACTATAAACTGGCAATGTAGCGGCGCATGAATCGAGTCTCCAGCCCTCTCCTTCTTTCTTTGTGCACTGTTAGATAGCCAGCACAGGAGCAGTTTCTCTGTCCAAGGCACCGAGCCAGCAGCTGAATAAACACAACATCACAACCGTGGTCTGTGGGGTGAGAGTAGGAGTGATCCTGCATTTGATTGATGGTTCCTCTGTTAGCAGATCCCTTAATCAGCATGTGGCTGACTCACTCGCCTGCATAGGAATGACTGTCATTGTCTTCATTAGCTGCACCCACACTGCCGAAAAAGAGTCCGTGCTGCACATCAACTTGTTTGAGTAAGTACATTTTGTGATGTGAATTCTGAGTTTTCTGGCAGAATAATGTTGATACAGTTCAGGTTGAATTCAGTTTTATAATGACAAAAATTGCTGTTGACTCATTTCTGTCAACCTTTTGGAGTGATGCAGTATGTCCAAATAGAGTTGGTAACTGTGTTCTAAGCATCACTTTATTACATAGGCAAGGCTGAATTACCAACCAGGCAAAGCGAGTAAATGTCCACAGGGACCTGAAGTAATGTGTCCATAGCAAAAACTGTGAAGTCAGGCCAGATTCATAGTCTCACTCAGGTATTTTACAAAGTCTCTATGAACTTAAGTGTGGAAAAAATTAAAGATAATAGTTTCAGTTGATATATTATGCTTACATGATGCCTAAATTCCTAAAATCTCAAAATAAATGAGTGTTTATCTAATTTAAAATTAACTGACTCAAAGCAAAACTTTTAGTTAGTATTGTATTCCACCCCAGCATTCTGGTTGGTTTCTGGTGGTCTTGGTGAAATATAATTAATATGTTGTCATTTGTAGTCTTTAATTTGCAATGTACCTGATGGATACAGGATACATACACAATGGGAGGAATGGTGGCTCAGTAGGGGCCCCTTTGTGGATAAATGTGGCCCTGTGCTTATGGCATATTTACACTTTATAGCACGTTATATAAAAATCATGGAAAGCACTACCACTGGGATTCAGTGAGCAGGAAAAGGATGATTGAAGTTCATCAGAATAATTCCATTTCAATTCCACTGACAATAATAAATTTAGCACGGAAATACCTCAGGGAAAGCCAGCCCTGGCAGTCCAGAATTAGGCTAACCTGGGACACACGTGGCATCTTCAAACTGAGCCCAGCCCCATTCTAAACTACACAAATCTCCACATTAAAAACCACCGATTTGGCTTTACGTGAATCGCTCCACTGTTACCGTTTTCACTTTTTCCTCCCAGAACCAGCTCGTGCTTTGCCCGCCCTGCAACTTTGTGAAATATTTCCCAAAGGGTGTAAATTCATTCATCATTGCATGAGTTTCCACCACCTGACCTTAACCATTTGTTTAAGCAGATGCCTTCTTTTGGTAATGATCTTCCGTTGGAGTGGGCCTTCAGTGTGCTTTTACAACACCGCTGAATGCTTTTAAAAAACCTGGATCCTCACTCCTTTCATCTGTATACAAGTGTGAAGGTCTCAACAGATGCTCAGGCCTTTTTTCTTTACTAGCAAGACAAAGTCCATGAAACAATTCCATTTCAGCAAAGTTTACAGGGATGCAATTTGTTACAGACCAACAACATAAATACGAGTAACCAAGGTTGAAATTTGGCTCGTATAATGAGCATTTTTTACAAATTTTTACAACCTGTTTACAACGGGACTCCTGTGGAATCCAGTGTTTCTTGTCAGTGGCAGACGGGCAGTTGAGGAATGCACTGTTTATAAGATGCTCCAAAAGCCAGAAGCTGCCGTATTTGACAGTTAGCTACCACTGTGTTATGTGTGTGTGTATGTGTATGTGAATAAGTGGTTAGTGCTCTGTGTCTCACAAACACACACACGCTGAAGGCACTGCCTGCACCCACACACGCTAATATACAGTTTCCATTCTCTCACCCTGGTATTACTAGAAGTTAGCAGGGCCTTAATGCGACTGAAATGAGTGAGGTATGCACTAAACGTTATGGCAAGATAGAGAGAGGAGAAATGTGTTATAAATTGGGATAACGAGCAGCAAGCTTCAACCCCACAAATTCCCCATCCTATTAAACATGCAGTTAGCAACCACTGTTTATGTGAAGTAAAACTAATCTGTAGATATTTCCTTATTGCACTCAGGTGCCTGAGTATACATTACACACATACATACTGTATGGTATTTAGTAGGCATGTAGAGATTTCCATGGAGGGCCAGGGGATTTTCTGCTCTTGCCCACTAAGTCTCCTGTGCCCATGACCCTCTTAAGCCACATCCTGTGAGACAGGACGTCCACTCTGCACAGGAAATGACCCTGATTAATTGTCCCCTGTTAACGGAGAGCGAAGCAGTCGGAGGGAGCTGGAGGAAGCAGTGGGTGAAAACGAGGCAATTTGCACAACGGGTGTTAGTGTGTGAGGTGTGTTGTTCATTATTAACATAATGCTTGTCTTTTTGTCCCATTTATTAGTTATTAGAATGTCTAAAAAGCTACTTAACAAATGTCAGAAAAGTTTGGTTAGGCCATGGGCCAAGGAAGAAATTATTACTTTTTGGCCATTTATTAAGCACTTTCCATGTTCGCATTGAACTCCTGAACTGTGAACGTTAAAAGTAAATTTTCTTTTTTCAATTAGTTCTTAAATGTAAAACATATATTTATTATTTATCCATGTAAGCCTCACCTTCCTTTTTCCTCCATTTCATATATGAATTACATTCACATACAACTAATCTTCACCAAATTTGGCACAAAACAGCTACTTCCATCAAGTGTGACCTATTTGATATGACTGCTTTAACTCTTGAATGCATTGTTCAGTTGCAGCAAAATGTAGATGTGCTTTCAACTCAAAGTGATTCCTTCAAAATTAGCAATGTAAAAAAAAAAAAAAAAAATCAACATTAGAAATGTAGCATTAGAAATGTTGCAAAAGTCTTTTTTGTACAACCCCCTCCTGGAATTTAGATATTATGCTGCATTGTTGTCTCTTACTATTTTGATGCAGATCAGATAAGGAAAAGACATATGCTCTCTCAGAGTGCTTCCTCTGTATTTGATGGTCCAGTTGGATTCATGGCAGTTGTAATGGAATCCAATTTTAAGCTCTCCTGCAGCATAGACAACCTCTCAACTGTTCATCTGTGTGCTAACATGTCATATTGACACTGCTTTTGCTTCAGTCTCATGTACAAACCTGTATGCATTCGTCAGATAGCTTCATGCTGCACTTCTGACAAAATGGAGCAAGCTCTGTCAAAGTGTGATACAAGTTTACTATTAGGCATTAAGCAAAGAGAAGAGAACAGAAATGTAATCAGGTGGTAACTAGCTGCAGCACAGTCTTCAGATAGTTCTGTAACTCACCGTTTCTTTGATTTATTCTTTCAGCTCCTCCACATTATCTATGAGGATTACAGCATGGGGTTCTGTTTTGTCCCTAATATTTCTCCACTTTCCCTTGCTGGGCTCAGAAGTATCCAGAACCACTCTGAGAAATGAAAATGATACTATAGTGACTAATGACTGAAATGCGCAAGTGTGAGTGCATGTATGTAATCTAATCTGGTCTAATGGGTAGCCTCCCACAGGACAAAGCCAAAACCAGCAGGTGCGTTAAACTGAAAAACAGAAATGTTTATCTCATTAGACCCTGATGGCTGAGTGACTTTGAATGCACAGAGGAAGCAATTAATGATAAAAAAGGCAGATTTTGTTACACTGCTTTCTGAGCTTTTCAACTGCTTTTTAGATGCACTCCCTTTACTTCTTTATCTTCTTTGTCTATACTCTAACTATACTTTTCACTATTCTGGGAAAAAAAACCTACATGTTAGTGGGTTGTCAGATCCGTTTCCAACCAACTTTGGTACTAAAACCTACATTTATGCAGCTTGAATGGACTGGTGCAAAGCAAAGTCTCAGCCAAACCCACCGGATGACTTCAACAAACATTAAGACTGAGGTCGAGCTCAGCTTCAGACAAACAAATGTTTACTTAACCCCAGCTTTCAAACTGGTCAGTGTCTCATCTTAACATTAACCCTGACATTGACATTTGACCTTCTATCTTTATTTTTTAGCAGGAGTTGGGCGGACAGCATCCTGGCTGACTTTCTTTTCAAAGAAGCGTTTGTTATCAGAAATGGGTGTTGTTAACAGCAGGAAGCCAACAGGAACAATGAGGGGTGATTGGACAGAGTCTGCTGTCATCTATCATGAATAATTCTCTTTAAAAGGGTCAGTTCATCAACATTTGAGCTGATGTACATTGTGTGCACACTATTCAACAATTAAAAAAAACCCTTCCTTCTTGGTTTACAGTAATTACACAGTGTGTGAACTGTATGCATGAGTTGCATGTGAATCTGACATCTAGTGGGTGAAGAATATTGACTTTGCTTTTGCATATCTTTTGGGACGCCCACACACTATGGATGGACACAGCATTAATCTTGTTCCCCACATGTGTAATAATTTTTCCTCGCTGCTGTAAGTGCAGTAACTTCAGGGTGATCTCACTCTTGGTGCATGACTTTGAAACACCCAACTCTGAGCCACCGTTGAAATACCAAGGTAATGTGGAAAATCCTGAGGTGTTAGGGCCTTTAAAGTTTACATTTATTTCCTGACTCCAATTAAATGGGTACTAACCAAAATGTTAAAGGACAGAGCTTAACCCACGTTCAGGTGCTTTGTGCTTCAGGTTATTTAAGTGACTGTTATGGAAGCCAATTTTCACCAAGACAAGAAAAGACATATAATTAAAAGTTAGGAATGATAAAAATAAATATACTCATGGTTAGATAAAATTATGAGATAGTATGTTCAAATGAGATGCTAAATTAAAATGACCTTTTAAGTCAAATTTATGAGTCCTTAGCTCTTCTTCCTAAATTAATATTATGAACTCATAATTATGCGATAACTCAAACTTATGAGATGAGTCAACATCTCTGCTACTAATTAAAAAGTATGAGCAAGTAAGTCCAAAAATTTGCAATATGCATTTATCTTAGCAAGTCAAAATTTCTAAAAAGTCATAATTTTGATTTAGTATCTCATAACTTTGAATTAGTAAATCAGATTTTTTGCATTCCAGTGTTTAAATTTAACTTTCCACCCATTTCTTTTTCTTTTTCTGACAGAAATGGGCTTCCATACCTGTTTATGCAGCTTGGAGCTCATACTATTCCAAATCAAATTTAACCGTCTGCTTTTATTGCTGAACACATATCTATAAATGTGATTCAAGTTTCAGAATTTATCTTTTTGCTGCATAGTAATGGCTGAAAAACTTAATTAAAAAAAGGCCAACTTCAAATCTTCTTGATCATCTGCAAAGCCTTCCACCATTTTTTCCCCCTTTCTCTTCATTCTAATTAATTGTTGACAACTTTCTATAAAGTGACTGAGATTTTTGCTCATGGTTTTCCCATTTGTTCTGCATTTTTCTTTCTAGGCAATCGGGGGACAATAGCTTTTGGGCATCTGCAAACTTGAGGGGTGCTGATAGCCCATGATGTATTACAAAAACAGACCCATCTGTCAACTTCCCCAGCTTGTGCTGAAAACATATCATGGTGTACAATCCATATTTCTAATGAAAACTCAAATCTTTCCCTGGAGTTTCTGTGTAAGGAATACTTCACCAACCCCCCAACCAGATATGTTGTATGAACGATAACAGAAGAAGCAAAATACAAACCATGTGCTTAAGGTACATATCTCCGTCCTCGTGAGTTCAAAGGTCACTGTACAGCCTAATAGAAGACAGATATTGTATCTGCTCCCACAGAACTGAATGAGCCATCAAATGACTACAAGACAAGAGAACAAGGTTTCATAAGTCCTGCTTCACCACCTCACTGCATAATGTGCAGTCCAGTGTTGAAGGCCTCACACCAAATACTCACACTGTCCTGTAGGTCTAACTGGTTATAAACTGTTAGAGAAATAAACAGTCACTGTAGAGGATTTTGGCACCATCAAATCAAAGACACCGTCGTATTCCACATTCACCAGCACACACCCTGCGTTGGCCCATTATGGGCTGTTCAGCCTTTATGAGGGTAACAAAAACGTTGGATAAACTTTTGCCCATCATGCACCAGTTACTCTGAAATAGATTTTTTTTCCTCACTATGTCTTTCATAGTCACTGTAGGAGATCCAAGGAGAGCCATCATTGTGCAAGGATTTGAACTTATCTTGTGTTTATACTGTATATATTATACCTTTGTATCTTTTCAGTGGTTTGTATCTGCATCATGTATCTATTTTTTAGTCACAGTGCTTGCTTGTCTTCAACATTGATTTCTTATATTTTCCTTTTAGTTTGAACTGCGCTAAAACTTTTCAAGACTGTTAAATAAAAACATGAATAAATTGTGAATTTCTCACCTGCCCCCTCAAACAGAAAATTAGTGAACTTAAAAGTTTCTTAAGGCGAAACCATCTTCATTTTCCTGTTGAAATACATTTTCATGAATATGCACATCTCCTCTCTTTGACTTCAACCCTGAAATATAAACAATGAGATAGACTGCAAAAGGAGCCAGAACCTTCTGGCTTAAAAGTTTCATTTAAGAGTCTGTTTATGGCATCAGCGCGTTAGCATTTAGCTCAGTCTTATGGAGGTGCTAGCATGACTGTAGACTCTGCTATTTAAAATGTGTTTTTCCTTTATCTTTTTATCCTAAATTGTATCCTTTATATTCAATTTGTAGTCAATTTATGCCACAACACTACAATATCATTGAGCATGATCTTGTAGCAGGGACAGACGGTTTTTATTGGGGCTCATCTGGGAAAGTGTTCTTTCATTTACTTGTATGCCTGAAGAAGGTCTGTGACCAAACGCTTGTAGGTAACTAAATAGAATATGCAGATCCTACTGTGCGTGTAAAAGTATTCTTTTTACATTTCATACAAGTCTTGGCTGGGATTTAAAGATTGGTGGGAGATTATTTGTTCTGATACTCTTTACTCATTGTGAAACCCAACCATTTTAAAGATAATACAGTTCTTTCCCTTGTACTCTCTTTGCTTTACACTCACAAAATGACGGGAAACCCTCACCTGCACCACAGGCTCAGAGCATTTCTGAGGTTTATGTCTGACATCCACAGGACATTCCCTGGCAGTGAGAAGCTGGCTCATCTGTGGGGAAATTACACCCAGTGGTTTGTTGTGTTAATAGATCTTGTAGCCCAGTTTCTCGGGGCGCAAACTGTGTGGTCCGTCGTTTCAGCTCCTCTGTCAGGTGTGGGCTGTGGCATTATTTGTTAACTTTTCTAAACCCTTCATACTCATGTTTCCTGGAGGAATGTAGCCAGTTCTGTGATTTTACATCAAACAGTGTTTTAGCCACTATTATTAACACTGATGAGCAATATTTCCATAATGATGGTGTAAGTCATAAAAGAAAAATGTATTTAAAGTGTAATTACTGCTATTAATGACGTCAGCCCCTCCCATGTTTTTTGAGATTCTCCTGAGATAATAAGTCACTAGACAGAATTTGATCAGTAAAAATTTCCTTTAATTTACAAAAGCGGATAAATGAATGCACTAGAGTTATGTCAGAGGTGCTGTTTCCACTCCAGTGCCCAGAGAAATAAATGAGATCATCTGTCTTTCAAGCAATTGCGAATCAAATATTTTTAGATCATGATGGTTCAATAATGTACAAACCCCACCCATTAATTAAAGATCTAGGTTTTTTTTGTTAAAGGATGAAAACGCAAATCATTTTAAGCCTTCAGCAGCCTGAGATAGAAAAATCAAGTGAGTACCTCCCAAAGTTACTCTCTTTTTTGCACAAAATTTTGTTTTCATGGTACTACTCCTCTACTGAAGCTCAACATGGAAACATTTGTCTAAGGAAACACTAAGCAGGTTATTTTGTACTAAAAAGTAAATACATAAAAAATACAATTAAACTCAGAAGAAAATACAAATGACAACCAGAAAAGTTTGTATCACCTATGAAATTAAAGTAAGAAGTAGAAACATCAGAAGACTTTTCTGTTTTGTGGAAAATGTGAGATATACATTAATTCCTGTCTTTTCCCTTCTTTCCATGTTTGTTTAACATGAGTGTACCTGTATCTTGCAAGACTTATGGGTAATGAAGTTGTTTAAATTTAAACAAGCATTTGTCAGGGTGGGGATTTTGCATCAAGAAGCTTTGAATTTGTTGTTCACCATGACCTAACCTCACTTTAGAATTGGGATTTTGTAAGAGGGTTAGGGTTTGTTTAACCTTTCAGAAAGTTTCACAAAATTTTAAAAAAGGACAGAATAAAAGGTTGTGTAGGCATTTTTCCCCCTTTACTCCCAGTCTTTTTTTTCCTTTGCATTTTCAGCCCAGGAAACAAGGCTTGTTAACTGAATTGTAGGTGTCACCGTTGGCCACCAGAGAGACAAAAAGCAATACCACCAGTACATACAATAACACCAATCACAATTATAATTGAGTAGCTTTCACCTAACTTTATAGGTAAAAAAGGCCAGAAGACATAATTCACAATTAAATTAATTTATTCTGTTTGTCAAAGTTCAAAGAAGAGCTTTTATTGAAAGGTGGATTTTAAGATTTTTGAGTTTTACAATGAATCTCAGCTTTGCACAAGATTAAGCCTTTTCCTTTAGTATACAGTATGATGCATTGGAAAAAGTCACCCTGTCCTTTGTTGGGTTTCAGTGGCTGTTGCTGCAGCATAAAGGTGGCTCTGTGAAGCTGGTTTGTTTTTGAGCTACTGCACTGTGGCTTTGGTGACATGTTTAACCCCAAAGGACTCTGGAATAAATCTCTCTTTTCATGGTGACATGTCAGCCATAACTGAAAAGTCTTTTTTTAGTAAATTACTTTCCTTCACGATGGCCAAAGCAGGATCTAAACATGCTGTTATGTCATTTTGCATTTTTTAAAGCAGAGTCAGTATGTTGCAATTTTTGGAACTGATATCGATGAAATTATGTGTTTGTGTTTGGGGTCTTAAAGGCTTAATTAAGGGAGGATTCCTCATGTTGAAATGCTCTGTGGACGTGGCCCATCCCAGTGAATGAGCTGCATAAAAGTGGAAACTGTTGCGTAAAAATCCAAAGATTCCAGTGTCTGCGCCAGCAGCTATGACAAACTTATCTTAAAGGTGTTTCCATTTGGCCCCGTGGTGTGACAATTTTATTTGTCTGTGTATGTGTGTGAGATTCTCTGACCGAGGGGGGGGGAGTCGCACGGAAGTACCAGGAGGAGCAATTAGACTTTTATGAGAGGAACTGAATTTCCAGTCGCCACGTTATGATCGTAGAACATTTCATGGGAGCAGACCCGCAGAGGACAAAAAGCTGCTCAATAAGGAAGAGAGACACAAACAGCTAATAGGAGAGAGAGAGAAAGTGGTTATATTGTGTATATCGTGCACACAGGAAGAGCCCTCTTATAATTTAATGCTCGCTGTAAATAATCTGAATAAGTTGCTTGTTTACAGGGTCCAGACTTGCCTCCATGCGGCTGCAAAACTTTTCCACGCTGAGAAATAGGCTGCTTGTAAACTACAGTATCATTAAGAAGCTAGCAAGCTAACATGGACAGCATTGTTGTCTTTTGGCTAGAGTGCATTTTTATCCTGGCAAAGTATTCATACCTGCAAATAGACTTGCAACCTGTCCAGGGTGTTTCCCTGCCTGTTGCCCAGTGCATGCTGGGATACTGCTGCTGTGACCTCGAGTAGGAACAACTTGAAAAGAAACTGGATGAATGAGGCATGGATGGAAAGTGTTTACTAGGGCTGATGTTGATAATCCTTCCAGGAAGAAATTACCCCTTAGTTAATCTACAGATACATTTCCTGCGACAGGAAGAGCACCATAAAAGTGTGTGAACTTGGTATGTGGGACATTAAAAACTCTGGCGCATATTAGTTGCTTGCATTGCCACAGTAAAAGCATAAAACCAATAAAAAGTACCCAAATCCAATCCACTCCAAGATTAATTTTGAGCATATTTTCACTCCTGATCTAGGGGACAGTACCTTTTACTAGCTTCTGGAGCTTTCAACCACATCTCTTCCCCACATCTTCACACAGAAAATGGAGCTTAAATGTGGAACTTTGGCTGTGTGATAAAAGGCAGTCCTTTATGGGGGGCAGATCATAAACCCTGGCCTGGGGGCACTATATAGTGGACAAACTTGCCCACTCAGAGTACGGCACACGGCAACACTGACAAACTAGTGGGACAATGTTAAGTGGGCAGGTATATATACAAACTGAGTGATTTAAGGGGAATGAGGGGCAGGTGTGCTGGCAGATGACAATTAGGTAGTGTCTGAGGAAGATAGAGGGTGATTAGGAATGAGGAACAGGTGAGTAGGTGGGTGTGGGAGTCAGGTGACTGGGAAAGATTGAAAAGTCTGAAGGCATCTGGTGGTCAGGTGATGAATGGCAGAGAATTAAAAGTTCAATGATTCATATAAATGTTTTTTGATATGACACCTCTGTGGTTAAGCTTTGGTTTAGTTTAGGCAACTAAAACTTGGCTAAGGTCAGAGAAAGGTGGTAGTCATGGTTAAAAAAAAATACAACATTAATTGGTAGCAACCAGGATGCAAACCCGGAACCTGTCTTATGCCAGGATCGGACTACATGAATTTAGCAAAATTTTGGCCTGATTATTAACATTGGGAATAATGAATGGGCTTTCTAGTGTGACATAATCAAAGAACAGTGGCGTTTGGAATGCCCCATGACACTCTCACAAAAAGTCTAGCATGTCAGAATTTTTTGTATTTTCCTGCCTAGTTTGACACAACATGTTCCTTGAAATTGACCAATAGCATGACGAATAGCTCTCTGGTGCACATACAGATAGGGGACAAATTAAAGGGTTTGAAGGGTTTGGTGAGTATGAAAATGATGTCAATAAAATGCTAGAACCTTTACAGTCACCAGATCTCAACCCAGTTGAACACTTGTGGGAGATTTTGGACCAACGTGTAAGACAATGCTCTCCACCACCATCTCCACAAGACCAAATGATATAATATAAACTGTTATGTCAATGTCATTTTGTTATGTCTGGCTATGTTATTTTTTCTTTCTATCTGCTGTACTGTCTCTTTTGCAAAAGAGATTCTGATCTCAATGAGATTACCTGATTAAATGACGGTTGTATATGTATAAATGAGGGAATATCTTGTGGAGGAATGGTGTTCATCCCTCCAATAGTTAAACAGACTTGGTAAGGAGCACTGAAGCTGTTCTGGAGGCTCGTGGTGGCCTGACTCCAGACTAAGACACTTCATGTTGGTTTTTCCTTAAATTTGTCACCCATCTGTAGGTAAACACTGACACAGAAAGTCAAAGCTGTTCTCCAGCGGATATCCGACCACATTTAATGTCTCAGACAGTGGGGTGAGCAGCGGCTGCCTCCTCCACAGGCTGATTCAGGTAGGAAAACCTGCTGTCAGTCATCAGTGACCATTTTATTAATCAGGTTTTCCTTCCTGAATCAGCCTGTGGAGGAGGCAGAGATGAGCCGCTGCTTTCCCTGCTGTCTGAGACGCTAAATGTGGCTCAGCTTGGCGAGACAGTCACTGGACAGCTTTGACTTTCTGTGTTGGTGTTTACACATGTGCACCAGAGAGCACTTCAGTTATAGTGATTGTGAAACCACCTAAAATTAACACATATCTTTGTATCTTTGAGTATACAATTCCCAAAACCCAATCATTTTTCCCTCCACAAAACATTCTGCTTACATACAGTGAACCTGGTAGTTGGCTACATTTGTGTAATGTTCTTTACATGTTAACACATTTGTTACCTCAAGTTCTCTTTGAAGGATAGACAGCACACACTGTCCTCTCTGTGATACCCAGGAACAGGTCCACAATCATTTTTTCTTTCTTTTCTTTTTCTTTTTGGAACACACTGCCAACATCACACATAGCACTTCTGTAGCCATGACTGACAATTTCTTGACCCTTCTCCCCGACAACCTATGAACTCGTGCAAGTTAGTAAACGATGATTGGTCGGGGTCATACTTGTAGTGTTGCCAGTCTTCCGACCAAGACATGGCAAGAATTCATGGCACTATGATTGCCCAATCTGACATTGTGACCATCATGAAAGACAAAAATATTGTGTAGTTGGATCCCAGCATTAGTTATTGTAGATAATTTTAAAGTTCAGTCTTTTGCTGGTTTGAACTGTTAGTTCAGTACAAAACTAGGTCTATACACTGTTTGAAATTATGAATCAGTTTGCTGTTTTGTTCAGTTTCGTAATCCATCTCTTCAAAGTTTGTTAATTTTTTTCTCAGCAATAAGGGATCGCATCATGGACATCAAATGCACATCAGTTAGTGATTGCACCACAGTGAGCTTTTAACCAGACTTTTGATTTGGTGTTACAGATTAATTCAGTTCTCAAAGTTCACCAGAGGTCCCATCAGAAAAATGGAAACAAAGGTGGTTTTATGCATGAAAACAATACTGTTGTTTTTCTGATGAAGACAGTCTCAAATGTAGCGTGGAGCTGAACTTTTTTTTTTTTCTCTTTCCTGCTGCTCCTCACGTGTTGCATGAAATATTTAAGCACATAAAGTATCACATGAACCACGTTCAAACACCCTCTTGTTTTTCTATTCTCTCTCTGACAAAGCTGAACACTGATCTGTGGCCAGCTACTGGGGTAACCGTCGGATCTGTGTGTATCATCAGTGGAAGACATCTGCTGAGCACACAGAAAAGCGGCAGGCGGGAGCAGAGTTCAGTGTTACAGCAGGAGAAGTTTTTCCCCTTGCAGCACCCCGCCTCGGCCCTGTTCTGCGCCAGACGGAGCTTTCAGCCGACTCAGGCCTTCCTGAGAGCTTGTGTTTTCATGATTATGATCTTAAGCTGCGTTCATAAACATACTGTACCTCCCTAAAGTGTTTTCCCTCCTGCGCCTGGAACTGCTTTCATCTTTGTTTTATCTGCTCTCCTCTCTTTTTACTCTCTTTCTCCCTTCCTCTGCTCTATGGTGTGGCAAGCGTTTGTAGTAAACAATTTAAAACGTACATAAATCATGCTCGGAGGATTTCTTTCATAGAAGTACAAACATAAGCCTGAGATATTTGTTCTTTTAACTTTGTCTTAATTGTTCATGAAGATACAGTAGCTCCTTTTTCTGTTTTATTTTATGAGGTTGAGGTTATTTTATAGGTGTTGGAATCACCTTATGTTTGGCTTGAATGTTTGCTTGGAACCTCTTTTAACCACACAAAATGTCAGTTTTATTGGTTGTAAAAGTAGAAATAGATTTTATTTGATTTCTTTAATCTTAGAAATGATCATTTACTTTGAATGTTAGAAAACAAAAAGTTTTAAAGTAAATATTTAACTACAGAATAAATAGGGGACCTAATATTGATCCCTGTGGGACACAGCCATTTATAGACAACAGGTTACATTCTACCAGAAAGCTATATTTGAACCACCTGTAAGCAGCATTATCGAAACCAATCGAAAGTATCTTGAAAAAAAATCTTGTGATTGACAGTATCAAAAGCCTTGGACAGATCTAGAAAGGTGTTTAGAGGAACTGGTGCATAATCTGCAGCTCATTTGCACTTTTCCCACATTTTTTTCTTCACTTTCTACAACTGGAAGGTGCTGTTTTTGTTGCAAACTGAGCTCATTTACTCTGATCTGTGGTGGTCATTTTCTTCTTCTACTTATGCTGCTTATGTGTTTTATTTATTCTTAAATGAATAAAATTGGTGAAAATTAGTACAAATCATATGCATAAGTAAGAACAGCAGCCAGAGGGTTAACTGTGATGCTTCCAAATATGTTCAGTGTGAAAAATGGTAACATCAACTGCAATGTCTGCAGTTGTATTCTTATAGAACCAGAATCAAAGTGACTACAATGCTCTGAGGAAAGAAATTGGTTTTTGATATCTCAAAATCAACATTCACACAAAAAGTCTGAGCTCCACCGCAGAATAAGGTTCCCCAGAGTTGTTAAGTGTAAAATTTGAGTGAACTCACAGGGAGAGTAAAGTGAGGAGTGTTAGATGATGTCATTTCCTCACCAGAGCGAAAACATGTCACATTCATCCCACAGCTGTACAGAAAAAGGGCTGATTTACAGTAAACAAAGTTTTGACAAAATGTACTGTAGCTGCTAAGTCTTTGTGTCTCAGTAAATGCTCCTGACCACATACTGAATATTTTCTTTGAACTGTGACCTTTCTATCCTCACTCATCTACATCAACGCTGTGTTTGCTACCACCAAGACCTCAAATTATGACAACACTCAAGCTTCAAACTCTAGTTTATTTTTGAAGTGCTGCCTTAACCAAAGTAAACAGCACACTGTGTCCTCAAGTGGGCCTCGGCCTCTTGGTGTGAGACTCTCGGTCGCTTTCCCAACAGGCCTCTTGACACAGAGTTCAGCTTTGCTTCGCCGGATGCAAAGACAAGACGCACAGCAAGATGCTTTTGGGAAGCCCAGACCTGAAGCAGACCACCGCAGGCTGTGAACCGAGGCCAAGGCCAGACCCCAGGCTGCCAGATGTGGGGGTGTGGATCCGTGGCTGTGGCTATGCCTGTGGCTGGCTGCACTAGCTGACCTGGGCCTGCTTGTGCGAGTATACAACTACAATGATGTGTGCAGTCTTTCTTCTTGCATTGTGTTGAGCGAAAGGAGGCAGCTGCTGGTTAATGTGTTTTCTGAGGTGCATATACACATGCACAGTATGACACACAGAAAGTCTTGGCGGATGAGAAAATGTTTTTAGAGCATATGGACGAGCATGCATTAAGTGTATATGTGTGTGTCTGCGTCTATGTGTACGCAGTGTGCTGTAAGTCTAGCAGCTCCCCCTCGGACTGCCAGACAGTGTTATTGCAGCTGCGACCAGCTCTCCTCCTCCTCTTCCTCCCCTGACTCACACTTCAGGTGCTTTCCAGCCTCTGCTCTCCTCCTTTACTTCCTCCTCTCTTCCCCCTCTTCTTCTCCTCCTTCCATCCTCAATCTTCTCTTTTTTTAAATCTAGTTTTCTCAGACTGTCCACCACTGTTTTACCCACATTCTTTGAATTCATGCCAACCAAAGAATGACTGACAATCCCACTTGGCTTGCCAGACTCCCTCATTAACCCCTCGCTCTCATTGGTCACTGCTATGGTAACAGCCAGATTGAGTGGGCTTACATACTTTGCGCTTGCTAAGCCAAACAGTAATTTGAGGGTGTGTTTTGTAGGTATGACCTTGAGTACATGCATGGGTGTGTGTGCATGTATAGTCACATTTGTCTCTAAGGTATGTTTTCTGTGAATAAGTGCTGGCAGGCTAAATGTATAGCTAACCATCTTTAAGCTATTATATGCTTTTCTTAACATAAATAACGTTTTATCAGAGCAGTGATACGGAAAGCAGGTCTTCCACAGTTTTAACCAAATGAGACATTCCTTATTTGATGTTGTTCGTTTGTAGTATAGAGGATGAATGGTGCTTTTTTTTTTTTTTTGGCTTGTGTGAATGCAAATAGAAGAAAAGTGCTCCTGTTAAGAAATACTTTGTTGCCAATTTAGCACTTCTTACAGAAAGCAACTTGGAAATACTTCATTTTGAACCTAAATCCCTCATTGGCATTTCTTAACATACCCCGTCAATTAGCCCTTAATTAACCAGAAATGTTGACAAAGTGCATGCCTTTGAGAGGAAAGCCTTGATATAGAGGCCAAAACTTTTTCTGCCATAAGCCAAACTTATACTTGGAAGCTTTTTAAATGAAGATTGAATTTCTGATAAAATGTGAACTCACTCAGATTAACCTTGAACCTTGTTTCAGTCAGAAACTGTCAAGATAAGAACACTGCCTGAAAAGAAAGAGTGTAAAATGTGTTCATGCTTTTCCTCAAGGTGGTTTTGAAGGGATTAAAATTTTTGAGACAGACATAATCCTGACTCTGTTACTTTTTAGCTGGGATTGAGGGCCAAAACCAGGTCAAAAAAATTTAGACCCTTGGATGGTGAGAGTGAACAGGTAGAGAGGAAGATGGAGATGGTGGCTTTCCACTCTGGGAAGTTTTTTATAATATTTAATCACAGTAACACTTGGGAGTCTTCTACTGGATGTCACTTAGCAAAGGAAGAAAGTTACTCAATAACTTCCAAAGTGCACATTTTTTCCAGCCACTCGTGAACCCACATCATCTCTGACCTCTAGGCTAGCCAGCCAAAAACCACATGGTAATGATTGACAAAACCAGTGGAATTTAAAAACTGCCATTTTCAAAATCATGCAAAAAGCTGCCATGTTCTAAATTGTCATCGCAAGCTGTTTCAGAGATGCATTACTTGCAGAGGAGAAACACATCCAAACTGGAACAAAATTCAGAGGGCAGAGGGCTGGCAGCGACAGGACCACAGCACCGCAATCACACAGACCTGCCCATCCCAGTCTGACTGCACACATTCATATGGGGACACTTATACAAACACACACATGCAATTAGTTTAATTTCACTGAGCATTGCCAAACAATTTCCTTCTCAAGACATTTAGCCTAATTGTTTCTGTCAAAAACACATTCTTCTTTAAACACGTAAATAAATACCTTTTCAGGGGAGTTTTAATTTCAATAATGAAATAACTGAAAACAAAAGCCAACCCTCTTAGGTAGATCACTTTGCTCATATAAAGAAAAGCACTTTTTGAAATTCTCGAAACAAGATTTGTATTGGAACTAAGTACAATTATCTCACTCCATTATCATTTTTCATGTTGTAAGAAAAACAAATTCTGAAGACAAAATATTAGATTAAGTGACATGTTAAGACGTTAGGTTCCGTGTGTTTCTTTTTTCCATTTGTCTTTCCATTCTGCAGCAGGTACAGTCCAGAATCCCAGGCTCTCTCTCTCCATCCCTCAGGTTGTTTTTCCAGGCTTGGATGGACCCATTAAAGTCCTTGACCTGGGTCTGGTGGTGTGGCTGACCTGCTGGTGACCAGGGCCGGTGGTGAGGAGCTACAGGGAGGCCTAGCTCCTGCCTGGGTGGGGCTCAGCTGGGGAGGAAGCACATGAAGGGTGGGTGGGGGGACTGGATTTTGCCATGTGTCTTTAGAAAAAAAGCATTCAAAACGTCAAGTTTTTATAAACTAGGGGTTGTAAGGAATTGTGGTGAGTGTATAGACTGAACCAGTTGCTTCAGGTTCATGCATGTCAAAATTACCTTTATGTTTGATTGAGGTATGTTTGAAACAGCATTCCTCCCATTTTACAATCGCTTGTGACTTTACTCCTCATGGGGAGTATTACTCACCCCGTGAAAACAGTTATATAATGTCCTCTGTGAATTTGGAAGGGCTTTGTTGGGAGAAATTAACCCTTATGATGCCATTTATTCCTTTTCTCTCAAAAAATGTCACATTACAGAAGCTAAAGACACTTTTCACATGTATTTTAAGATTAAGCAAAATTAGGATACTGTATCCAAAATTCAAATGTGTCTTTACCGTTTTGTGTTTTGTAACTAGTTTACTTCACTAGCTAAACCAATGATGGAGAAGACAGGCAGAAATACCACTTATTTCTGAGAGCATGAATATAGAATTATGATTTTGGAGTATTTAAGGTGCACATAAACATACTATACTGACATTTTTAGGAATATGATATTGTGAGTATAAAAATATAGCTAACAAAGTGCATAAACTCTCTTAGGGACAACAACAACTTATTTTGACGAGGTTTGCTGTCATCCACCCAGCAAAAGTTGGCCCAACACATTCAAAAAATAACAGGCAGGGCGAGAAACTGTGAGTGAAATAGCTGAGTGTGTGTGTTTGTGTGTATGTGTGTGTGTGTGCGTGTGTGTGCGTGTGTGTGCGCGCGTGTGTGTGTGCGTGTGTGAGTGTGTTCTACGGCTGTGCAGCCAAGTCACACTCCTGTGGACCGCATGTGACGGAAAGTTTGTTTGAGGAACAGCTGTGTCTGTTCAGCACATCTGGAAGGCTCTGCACACACTCACAGACACACACATGCTTCCCTTGTGTCAATTTGTAAGATATTGAATTGGATCATGTTTATATAGCTCAGTCAATCAGTTTTGAGCATAAAAGTGTCACAGAGGCACGAGCCATTCTTCCATTGCCTCAGAAAAGGCTCCCCAAGTTGATATATTACCTTGTGTCATATGCAAAAGAATGTCATTGGCTCAGGGTGTATCGAGGAAACAATTGACATCCTTGGGCCACATTGGTTTGTTTCACTTTGATCAGCTGCCTGAGCTGTTTGTTTATGGTTCTGCAATTGGTTTACAGAGGAGAGACAAAGGAAGTATAGTGCAGAGAAAAGGAAAAACACACAAGAGGAGAGCAGGCGTTGTCAGAAGAAAGAAGCTGAAGTGAAAGTTTGATGCTGGGATGAAGAGTGATGTCCATGAGGTATCTTCTCACCTATCCAGAGTAAGACTAAACATTCATCCCTGACACTCTTTTTTTGTGATCAATTTTTATTGGAATTTAGAATAAAGACACAGGGATGTGGTTATAAACTCAATTTACAGAGGAGAGAAGTTAAGCATACATTTCATATTGCATTACAATATGTTACAATTACAATTACAGTAAGTCCCAAGAGACATAACAGAACAAACAAAAAATTTGAGTCTTTGGTTGGCCAGCTTCACAGCTGCCAAACGACTCAGAGATTGCTCTGTCTGATAGAAAGATCTAGGTTAGAGCTGTCATTAAGTAAGAAGACAGATAGTGAGTATGGGATTGGTTTGGACAATATGACAACATGCCACAAACCTTTTCCTAGAAGTCTGTAACCCCTGGGCATTCCCATACCATGTGAAGAAAGGTGCCCAAAGTGCTATGAGTGCATAAACTCCAGTTAGGTGATGCTGAGGCTTTAAGTTTAGGTAATGTGCAAGGAATATAGTATGCTCAATGAATAAAAAATAAAGTGAATAACTTGGTGGTTAGGGTTTGTGGAGGATAGCAGAGTATTGTGCAAAATAAGTTTGCCAGTTCAGATTGCTGCCATTAGATTACAGGCCCCCCTTCCACACACTGATAACAGAAAAAGGTTTAGAAGAAGAGGTTAAGAAAAATATTTGTGGGAGAACATCCAATTTAATAGCTGAAATACAAAAATGGAATGAGAGTGGAGAAGTGCTCCACCTTAGTAGATCAGTTTTTACCTCTGCAAGCACTTTCTTGTAATTAATTGACACAGTGCTTGTAACTGAGGGGTGGATAGAGAGACCACCAAATATTTAAGGTTCTGAATCACTGGGATGTTTAATGGGGTAGCTGAACGTCTGGTAGAGTCACCATAGCTGTTGGGTTGTTATACAGTAACAGAACCATTGCTAAAAAATGATTTCCAAAACCTAGAAGAGTCACTCAAGGTGGTCAAATGCCTTCTCCGCATCTAGAGACGGAATAGCATTTGATGTTTCAGCAGTATCTGAAGTTTCCATGACATGGAGAAGGCGACATATATTGTCTGAGGTGAGATGAGTTTTGATGAAACCCATTTGGTCCTCATGTACCATAGAGGTCACTGATGTTTCCAGTCAAGAAGCTAGTATTTTGGCATAAAGCTTCATATCTGTGTTCACAATTGATAAGGGGCAGTAGCTTGAACAGACAGATGGGTCCTTGCCCTTTTTAAGAGGCAGAGAGATAAGAGCTATGTTATTGTTATTAGAGAAGAACTCTTTTGATAGCAGAGTGAATTGTTTCAAGAATGAGAGGGCCCACCTGGGGAGAAAAAAACAAGTAGAGCTCAGGCAGTAGACCATCTAGACCTGGTGACTTCCCTTTGTTCATATTACCAAGGGCTTTATGAAGTTCATACAGTGTTATAGGTGCATCTAATTCAAGGCAGGCTTCCGGATGAAGTTGTGTTAGCTGTTGAGGGTTCAGAAAGGCATTACACTGTTGTTTATTATAACTTATCACTGACATATACAGAA
Organism: Thunnus thynnus; assembly: GCF_963924715.1. Lineage (NCBI taxonomy): Eukaryota > Metazoa > Chordata > Actinopteri > Scombriformes > Scombridae > Thunnus > Thunnus thynnus. Next base: position 9,392 of record NW_027095968.1, on the reverse strand, counting down.
CAGAGTAGAATATGTGAAAGCTGTTATTGATATCTACTGGGGGATATCAATCTGTGGGGGATTTGACTGAAGTTATATTTGCTAGTTGTTTACTAGATTTAAGCTTAGAGGCAAGTAGATGGCTTGGCTGCGTACTATGAAGGTAATGGTTTTGTGTGGTCCTGTGGATGAGGAAATCTGCTCTGAATCTAAGTAACTGGTTAAGTTCTTTATTCAGTAATTCTCTTTTAAGAACCAGACCAGGGGTAGGATTCAAGGCCATGCAAATATCTGTTTCTGCAATTTTCTTTTCCAATTCATGGATATGTTTCAGTTTGGATTTATGTAGACTGGAAGAAAATCCAATTGTTTTGTCCCTAATGAACCCCTTCACCACGTCCCAAAGAACACTAGGATCATGCACAGATGGTTTATTGATGGCTATAAATTCAACCAGTTGTTCCCTCATTTCCCCTAAAAATGACTCATTCTGCAGCAGGGTAGAGTTAAAACACCAGCGAGCTGCCCGTTAGGGACCTGAGGAGATTGCAACTGTGCCCATGATTGCCCTGTGGTCAGAAAGACCCACTGGGAGTAAATCAAAATCAGACGTCTTATCAAATAAATGTTTGGGTATGAAAATATAATCTATATGTGAGAATGATGTATGCTATGCTGAATAACAGGTGAATTCCCTTAACTATGGATTTGCTGTCTGCCAAACATCTACAACTACAGAATCATTAGCCCATTATCTTAGTGCTAAGGATGCCAATCTCTGCTCTCACCACTGAGTGACCCCAGTTCTATCCAATGTGTGCAGCCAGACCACATTGAAATCATCTCCTATTATTAAACATTATCCAGACAATTCAAGCAGTACATTAGTTAAATAGTTATAGAAATTTCTATCATAATAGTTTGGTGCATATACTCATATAAATGCTAATTTTCTTGCCATTTAACATCAGAGTCCTTCCTAGATCCCAAGTCTGTAAATTGAAAGCAGTGTTTGGCAACAATCAGTACTCCTCCTTCTGATCTTTTTCTTTTTTTTTGTATTTGAATAGGAAGTTATGACAAGATAGGATTTATTCTGTAATCTGCAAACATCTTTATCCAGTAAATAAGATCCTTGAAACCACATCTGTAGTTTCCTCCGCAGGAAGTCCATAATGCTTAAGTGTTTATGAGGAATATTTAGGCCTCATGCATTCCAAGACAGTAGTGAGATGCTAGTTATGGCTATCTGGGTGGAAGAAGAACAATGATGAAATTAGATGCCAGATCAAGTGATTACAGTTGTTTGATGCAGCATGATTTTATCAATTTAAAAAGGTCCTGTCCCCCCTCCTGTATATTTGAAGTAATAGTGCGCTGGATGTTGTCCTCCTCAGCGTGTTTCGTCAGAGTTGCTTGAATGGTTCCCAGCTGAGTCTGCAAGAGATCGAATTTTTCATTAGAGCTCCTCTCAGCTAAATTGAAATGTCTTTTTAGTGTAGCTTAGAGGGAGGCCATTATAAGATGGCTCTTAGCAGTCTCGTCAGCGTCCATCTGGAATTTGTCATTTGTACCGTGTCTTTTTTGTTGGTACGCGATTGCATCGCGACATTGCGACATTGAGTTCAGCAATCAAAACTGTTAAACTTACAACTAGTGAAGTTAAGTAAAGTTTTTGAAAGAAAGAAATAGAAAACTTTGCTCAAGCACATTGAAGGGAGAGGAGCCATAGTTTCCTACTCCGCCATCTTGATCATGTCACATCCCAGACACTCCTGAGAATATTTCTTGGCACATCAAAATTGCCTCTTCTTCCACCTCCTCGCCTTCCTCTCCAATTTTCCCCCTAACTCTACTTCCATATCTCCATCACCCCCTAGGCAACCTCTTTGTCAGGTGAAAACCCTCCTGCCAAGATCCAAAATCCCTTTGGCCTCCCTTTGGAAGCTCCCCAAATGTATTTTCCTGATACGGAGAGAGGGAATTGGGCTTAACCTTTGACTTTTCAGCATTAAAAAGTAGTCTACCATGAATGGTTTATCTATTCTGGTATGCACACAGTAAATCACCAGTTCAACCTAAATTATGTGGATGAAGCAAACAAATATCGGAAGCGTATTCCACAAGTCATTTATAATGACTCGGCCTCATACACTGTGCGGCCTTGCATGTCAGAATATACTCTGGAAAAGCCTTGTTCGTGTCAACACACAGTGGGGAATTTCACTCAGTTTTCACAGTTCACTAACTGCCAGATAAACACACACTGACATATGCTGGCAAATGTAGTTGCACTTCCAGAGTATGTGTGTGTGTTCGAACGCACGTGAGCAAATCTGCCCAGAAATTTTTGCATGTCTCAATGAGCATGTATCTGGTCCCGTGGTATATCCGTATACAGTTTACAGATTGCTGAGTAACAGGTTTAACATGAGCAGATCATCAGATTACACAAGGCTACTATGGTTTTATCATGTGTACCATGGATATGGAACAACTATCAAGTATAATATACAGTATGTACTAGCTATTATGGATATATATCACTATAGACATGACTATCATGACTAATATACTGTAAATACTATATATCATGGCTACTATGATAAACAATGTTGAGTCACCACAAGCCTCCAGAAGACCATAACATACAATTAACATTGTTTTCATACTCAAACTAAAAACCTCTTTGCATTTGTTATGTTTCTCCCCTCATTTACTTGTTACCACTGTACAATATCAAGCTTCTTTTTTGATATATCATGACTACATTGATACGTTACTGTTACTACAGACACAGTATACTATATATGTGCAAATATGGTGGTATGTGGTCCCACAGTGTATTCAGAGCAGCCTTCTTTTTCTAATGAAATCAAAAAAAGAAAGTTCCTTTAAAGTGAGGATACAGCATATAACATTTGCTGAATAGCAAGACCAGTGACAATTACAGGGTAATGAAAAATGCTAAAACACAATGCAGAAGTAGCACAAGCGTCACAAGAGTCATTACATCAGCAAATTGGCTAACAATGTGACACAGCAATATATATCTAAAGTTGCTAAAAGTAGCCACCATACACTATTGGTAAGGGTGCATTTTATTGATTATGAATTCATCTTTTTTCTTTGTGAAAGGAAGAACGTCTTATTTCTTCAGAAGTTCTACAGTCTCGCTTTATGTCTGACACTCTGAACTCTTCTGTTGCTACTACAGCAGCTGGAAGGCAGACAGCTTCCAAACTGCACCAATGAAACCAAATAACCAAATGTTTTGGAAGTTTCAATTCAAAAGAGCCGTCTTCCAAAGGAAAGCTAAACTAATTTTGCCAATCAGCTTCATAACCATGCTATTGGAATTTTGCATGTTACTTTTTCCTGGATTGAACAAACATGACCAGTTCCTTATGTTTCAGTCTGGGGCTGATCCTGTGGCTTCACGGATCATTTCATATACCGTAAAATGTTAAAGATAAACTGTATATGAGGAGTCTTGTATAAATAAAGACATGTGCATATGCGTGCACCACACACACAAACACTCTAAATGGTTGCATATGGAAGTTTTAGTGTGCTCATATAGCCTTAAGGCAAAATTTAATAAAAACAATTGATATGAATACAAGCAGTGAAAGTTGCTTATTTCATGGATAGTCTAATAAAGGAATGACTGTCAATTTGAATTTGCTGAAAGGAAACAGGGATCAGCTCTTACGCACATGGACACATAAACAGAGAAATGGTGTATGTACCCAGAAGGCATTTTCATGCTCTTTGTTAGCATCCTTTTGGTGTGTTGTTTTAAACGTTTTAGCAAAGTTGCACAAATTTATGTCCATTCAAGTGTCTGTTTCCTTTGTTTTCGTGTACAACTGGCTTGCTGTGGAAGCATTTTAAAAACAGGGAATTGTTTTTTTCCAAAGACAGGACGTTATTTTCTTAAGAGAGGACAGTGTATTCTTAAACAAGACATTCCTAAAAGAAAGACAAAACATTATAAATGCAAATTCAGATAGGAATTTCCCCAAAACATCACACACATCACATTCACAAAACATTATCATGTCCAAAGACATTCGTTTTGTAAAAGAGGACATCACATGGAGGGAATTTCTTCATGGAAGATGATGATTCAAGCCAGTCACATTTCTTCCCACATTTATTTCTCCCAGACATGAGGCATTTAGTCAGTGACCACACGACAATACAGTCGGCCCATACTTCGGCGCACAAAAACCACAGTTAAAATGTGATGCTGTCACACAACAAAAATATGACTACTGTCATGTGGAAAAAAAAGTGTGGCTTCCTTATCTTGAGCTATTTCTTCTATTCTATTGTCCTCTTCCATCGGACTGCTGCGCCGCCCCGTGTATGAATCTCATTCTTCGCACCTCGTGGAAAGTTTCGCTGTAAATTAATACACCTGAACGGTTGCCAAATCGGCATAGGGGTTTGGCTGCTGTCAGTGTCAATTTACTTGCTGATTCACTGCTGGAGTCTCAAATGTCAAGGAGCATTACTCTGTGTAAAGATATATGTGATACTGCATGGCTTAATGTGGAATGTGCACACACCTGAGAGGCCCTTTGGACTACACGCTGTAAAATACAGCAGGATATTATATACAGTACATATAGTGGTCTACAGATGTATGTGAATGTTTTTATGGATAGATGTTGAATGATTTAGTTTCTTTTTCTACTTCCTATCATGCAGCACAATGAAAAATCCCCATTAAAAGCACTGCCAACTGTGCAATCATCCATTCCCCATATCCCGCTGGATATCAGAATCTCAGTGGGGTTATAGATCGAAATAAACCTGAAACCCAGACAAACGCACACACGCAGCATTGTCCTACTGACCCACTCTGTAGCCTCTGAGTGTGTGTGTGTGTGTGTGTGCAGTCTGAGGAATGTGACTGCACAGCAGATCGGAACCGACAGTCCTCACAGCACACCAGGCTCCAAGCTGCGAGGCCACAAGGAAAGGCAGAGGCCAGACTCACACTGCAGGACCCTGACCAGGTTTAACCACAGCTTGGGTAACATAAAAGACATATGCAATAATCTTGCATCACTTTATTTTTTTCTTGGCTGCAGATTTCATAAGTTCACGTCACTGTGAGCCGTGAAAAATGTTTCTCTTGCGGCTGTGTTTTAATCAAATCAAGCCACTTCTATACTTGCATACAGCATGGTAGAGTTATTATTAAAAAAATTATGCAGTGTGTCCATCCAAAGCTATAGCAGGCATGTGTTTCTCATCAGCTGAGATATATATGCACGTGAAGGCATTCCTGCTGTTTCTTTGTCCCCCTTAAATCCCACGTGTGTTCATTGAGCAGAGCATTGTGTGAACCAGGGCCCTGTTTTCCAAATGTGGCTTGACTAATTCAGGCTAACATGCTGTTATCGGGTTAAAATCATCCTGTGAACACTCATCTCGCTAATTTGGTTCTTTGAATGCAGTTTTAGGACTGTTTTGTTGATCCTGGCTGAAGTTATCTTGAATAACAAAGGGAAATGAGTAAAGAATTGAAGCCATCAGCATTTATATTGGCTGAGTGCTGATCATGTGCCTGCTGTTAAATGAGGTAGGTGTGTTGTGAACCCTCCCAGGATGCAATGGGGCAATAAATTCTTCTTGTGCTGTGCTCCGAATAGTGTATTTCTACTTTTTACCTTTAGTATGTACTGCGGCTGCACTTACAAAGTGCATACTGTTGCATGCAGTATGCATACAATTGGGCTACAGCCAGAAAAGCATGCTAATTTGCATATTGCAAAATGTGTGCGATGTAGTTGGACATCCTGGTACTTTTGGCATACTACATTTGACATAGTGTTTATTGGGACATACTAAACCTTTTTCCAGTATACTAAACAGCATGGTAGTATAGGCATCAGAACAAACCCTTGGACATGAGTCTCATTTTATGTGTGCTCTTCTGCTGTTATTTGATTCTACATCATGCTCCACTATGTTTCTACTGTTTCCACTTCAATCGTTGTTAAATAATTGGATATTACCAGTGAATGTGGTTAGTCTGCCAGTGATGTTGGTGCATGATTGGTATGGTTCTTCTCATTGAATGTACAAGGCACTTTTAGGTGACAAAAATATGTCTGTTATCAAAACATTCCAGAGAGCAGCTGTAATTGCTCTAACATGATTCAGCAAGTGAGAAGTGAGTTCTGCAGTTAATCACTTAATAGGCTTTAGTGTTTCAAATGTGAGATTACTGTAAATGTCATATGTTCTGGTTCCACTGGTCTTTTCTGGTCACAGTCAGAATCTTTTAGTTTCTTTTGCTCAGAGTATCCCAAACTAAATTTTGATTGGTTCCTTTTTAGTGCACAAACCTTTGTTTTGTTGCATATTTTATTATGCATAAGTATATGTAACTTTTTACTACAAAAAATGAATGATAATTACACCAATAGATCATTAAAATTGTCAGTAACCTGCATTTTCTTCCCTACAATCATAATCATATCAACATACTTTCATTATAAATGTGATAAGGTGAGAACTTTTGTATCTGAAAATGAATTCATGTTTGGGGTTCACCCACCATCTAGGTCATGATCCAGTCAACTGTCAATTGTTGTTGATTTGTTGCCATAACAACAGTTCCAGATGAATTTTAAGACAGCTTCTAAAAACCAAAAAAATCCAGACTCATGTCAAATTGTCAACATTCTAATCTGGATAACCTGATTACCCATGAACAAAGAAAGAGGCCCAGGTCAGATGGCAAATATTAGACGTGGCGTATTTACTTGCTTGCACTCAGACCAAAACAAATGCCATTTAGTAGACAGAGTGCAGACCTTAGGATTAAAGCACATGGGTTAAGCGAAATGTGTTTGTCTCTTTAGCCTGTTTCTCATTTGCTCTCTTCTTACTCTTTCTCTCTCTCTCTCTCTCTCTCTCACACACACACACACACACACATGCACGCTGCCTCTTGCTACAGCTCTGTCTCACATGTGTTTTTGTGGTTATGGGGTGCTCTAGGTAGCACATGCACAATGGGGTTGTCAAGGAATCCACGGGTTGCATGATTCCTGGAGACCCAGCTCAGTTACACTCACTAGCTGTTACAGTCAGGTTGGAAAAAATAAGCAAGGAGACATAATAAAATAAATTAATGTATGGACAGGGAAAGTATTTTATTTAAAATGTGGCAGGTGGGGATTTTCAGACCTACAGGATGACAAGAATCTCTCCTTTTGGACCTTTGGGGCTCCATGGAAAGACAGGAATTATCATTTTCTGGTCTCTGACTGTGTCTCATTCAAGAATATGTTCATTTTATCTGCATAAATCAAAAACAGGGGCTGCCTCAAGTGCTGTTTCCCGTTCCCCCTAATTGACATGTCAGAGATTTGCTGAAAAGTTCTCCACCCACAGAAGACTGATGATCTGATACAAATACAAACTGCACACACTCTGCTGTCTAGAAAAACAGCTGGATTCGGTAATATTGGATCTTTTGCTTTTCTCATCTCTCTGGTATCCTGTGGTATAAAGGGCTGGGTGGGTAAATATGAGCTTTCTAACATCAAGTTGTATGATTTATCAGTGTTGAAGTTCAAAGATTTTAGATGGTTTACTCTCACTGCTGCCAAAAACACAAACATGCAAAGCAACATGATTTTGGGAAAAGAATTCCATGTTGCATGAGTTATGGTATTGAATTCATAGTGCCTCTGATTAGTTTTGATGCTCGTGCAGAGCAGTTTTAGTAAAAGCTAGACTCTGATGTTGCTTGGATACATAATGGTTTGATAAATATATCTAGCATTCAAGTTTTTTGAATGCAGGACATGCTAACAAGCTGTTCTGACATTGAATAAAGTTGTCATGGTGAACATGTCAGCAAATAACTGCCTTTTTACACACCCAGCGGGCTGACAGCAACGTTAGCATTTGCTGGAGTTGTGTTTGTGTCAACCTGATGAATGTAGATCTCCTTTTAGCTACTCTTGAGGAAAATATCCGGCTATGTGGCTGCTGAATGCTTCACTATGTTAAACAGTTATTCACTAACTTAGTCTATCTTACATTTGGTGCTGATACACAACACAAAGTTGCGGGCCAGAAAACCAAAACAATTACACATTATGCATCGTCATTTGAACCATTTTTACTATAAAAATATTTATTAGTGCAGCTTTAAGCAAGATTCACTTGATCATATGTACTCAAATTACTTTGCAATACAGACTTTTGTACTGTTTGTAGTTGTTATTGTAATGCTGTTTGGTAACATAGTAGAGTACAAGGTGAATAGTTGGGAGAAGATGATGCTGTGGCTATTTCCTGCTGGCAATATACCAAACTTAACAAACTAGGGGATTTTAAAACTTGTTTTTAGCCAGCAGTAGTCTTACTAAGAAATCTTGCCTCATCTTGCTATAACTGACGTAAACAAAAACTTCTGCACAGCGGCACAGAAAGGTGACGACCTTTGCAGTGAAGAAAAACATTCACATTCGCACTCCGCGCTTTTCCATTCGTTTTACAGCATCTCATTAATGGCCACTGTGAAGAGCTGGGGATCCTTCCAAAACTAATAAACCGTAGTGTCCTCTGAAGTGTCCTGGAAGTCTTTCCACAGAGAGGGAAAAAAAACAAGAGTGACAAGAGAGGACGTGTCAGTGTGGTGAAAACACACAACATATACATCATCTTCAGGTTTATGTGTTTACGTGTTCTGAAAGAAGTACAAGAAACTATCTACACCTTTGCCTTGAGAGAAACATATTTTACCCTTTGATTTATTTGGCATAAAGCACAAAAATACACACACACACACACACACACACACACACACACACACACACACACACACACACACAAGGAAGTGGACGCAGATTTATGGGTATAAATGCCTAAATGACTGCAGGCTTACATACACACACACATATAAACACCATCTACCAGAGTTTTGCCGTCATATTTTCCCCTAAGCATACGTTCCATATTTTTCCTGATGACATAAACCAGCTAAAAGGTGTGTTGTTTTTTTTTTTTACATCAACCCATTAGTCTCTCAAATGTCATTACCCACCTTGCTCCCTGCACAAACACAAGCCTGAAATATAATCCATTTCATTCCAATACTGCAAAAAATATAAGCCTGTGGATTATTTCAGTCACGTTAGAACAACTCCTTTTACGATTTCAGATTAGTGTCTTTCCCGATCCATTTTTCTCAGCTCTTCCTTGATGATTTAAGAGACTTTATAAGGAGGTGGTAATATTTTTCTCTTTGCAAATCTTACAGGAATTTATTCATCCTCGCTGTGGTGGCCAAAGTGTCTTGTAATCCCACTCGTGTCCTGTCCAAGACATCAGTCATCGCCGTGGAAAGCTTTTAGTCACAAAACCACTTGAAG
>NW_027095967.1:0-18195 GCF_963924715.1 Thunnus thynnus | reverse complement strand
CCACACAGATAATGGTTCATCACCTGAAGTTTGGCTTTTTTATTGTAACTCCAGTTTAAATCCTCTGATTTATGCCTTTTTCTACCCCTGGTTTAGAAAAGCCATTAAACTCATTGTCAGCCTTCAAATATTGCAGCCAGGTTCCCGTGAGGCCAAGATAATGTAGAAAATAACCAAATACTGTATATAAACTGACTCATTTTATTAAAATGAATTCATTGTAATTGAAGGTGAAGTAAATTTGTTTTGTTTTGTCAACTGTACACATCAGCTTAGAATACGTTTTAAAGAACACAGTGAAACCACAGTGCTGTGACATCCAGTAAATATATTAACTTGGGAAAGACAGTAAAAAGACACATATTGAGAACATAAACTTTTTTTTTAAAAAAACACTTTGCCAGTGTAGATGATGGAGTTTTAACAGCCTTTGTTTAGAAACTATTCAATAGGTATTATTACAGTTTAATTTTACCGTACTTTAAAAACAGAACAATATCTGCTGTATATAAAATTAATTAAGTTCTGTAGTTGCCTAAATATCACAAAGAAAAACGAAAAATGCATGATTTGGCTAAGGTCTACTGAATGGCCAAATATAATGAATGTCATGACCTGTGTAATTGAGGCCTATGTTACCAACATAGTGGAAGTTGTGCATGTGTTATACAGGAGCCTGTAATTCTTGAAAGTATGGTACACAAAAATGACTTAAAGAATATGACACTGCCGTTTTCAATATGCAATTAAATTATGTCTTTTCCAGTTTGCTAAATGTGATGATGTGTTGTAGAAAAGAATAAAACTGATAAGTATCTAAATCTGAGTGACATCTTTTTCCACAGACTTGAACAAACATACTTAATCAAAAATGTAATGCTAAAATACATTGTTGTGAAATTGGTGTTGTGATAGACCAAATTGATATTTTAGAATAATGAATACTGTATTTTTGTGACATGCTCATAATTGTAGTGTTTTAGGGACTTAATTGCTTTTACAGTAAAGGAATATATTTGAATTGTGAACACAAAGATCTTATGTTGGTTGAGAAAATTTCAGTAGCAGGAGCATGATACACCTACAACTAATGAAGTGAAGTTTGTCCAGACTGTTGAGAGTTCCTTATGGACCTTTTTTCACAGAAAACATTTGGACATGTCATAGAAAGAAGATGGAAACAACAAAAATAAATGATGGCTTAATTCCATTTAGTTATTTTGGTTTCAGAGTGCTCTTTACATACGATAGACTCTGTATAATCATTTTCATATAATCTGTTAATAATAAGTTAATTTTAAAACAACAGAAAGACTAAGAAGAATTTACAGTGTTTCACACAAGCTTCATTTTTACCAAACAGCGGCTGCTGTAGGTTTCCTATTAGAAAAGGGAAATTAATAACAGATGTTAAGTCTTCATGGTCATGTCTGTGTTTGATAGTCTGCCTAAAAATCAAACTGTATGGCATAAATTGAAGTCCATAAAAATTCATAATAATATAATAATAAAAAATTCCTTTTAGTGGACTTTTAATGTTGAAACTCACACTGGTCTGCACCTTGCAGAATTCTCAAAATTATAGAGTGAAAGTTGACATACCATGATTCCTTCAGTTACCAGTTCAACACAACACAAACATACACACACACATTGAATCTTAAAAAACAAACAAACATTGTCAACAATGATGTTTATACAGAAGGGCATTTTAATGTTTTCACAGATTTTCTTTATTCCACAATTTCCGGCACTGCGTGCTGCATGGTTTTAATAAGTATTGCTTGATAAATTAATATAAATTAATAGCTTAATTCTATTTAGTGCTGAAACGGTAGTTGATTAATCGATTTGTTGATTAACATTGACAACAATTCCCCTTTCCAGCTTCTCAAATGTCAGAATTTAATTGAAGAGATTATTTTAAAAATGAATCAATTATAAAAATAATCATTAATTGTAGCTCTAAATTATTTAGTTTTTTTATTGGCACAAACTAAAACTGTAGACACTGTAGTAATATTCTTAAGTTGTTCCATGTCCAACATGGAGAATTACATATTTGTAGTTTTTTTGCCAGGACAAAATGTATGACAATCCGTAACCACCTCACTTTGCAATTAATATCTTGTTTTGTTTTTTTTAAAAATGAAATTACAAATTTGAAACACAAAATGTTGCTGCAATAAAAACATAGGGAGGCCGCTGATCTGTCACTTAGCATTTGGCTAGAATAGCATTTCCTGTCACCCTCTGGTTTAAATGGGGTTGAATTTAGTTTAGACAACTAAAACTGCTTGGCTCAAGGGTCAGTTCACCTAAATCTAACTTAACTCAAGTGTATCTAGCCATTGTGGTAGTCAAAGCGTTGAAAGATTACATATAAAATTTTCAACAGCAACATCTCTTTTCAAGCAATGGAAATGGATTATCCGTCACTCTGGAAAATCCACAGAACATATGGTTGAAGGTCTGGTATTATGGCCTTTTTCGTCTCATTTGTCTGGATGACAGGTCAGGCGAGAAGAGTGGGCCCACTGCAGCCCCTGGGAATGAATAGAGTCCTGGACAAACAAAAGATTAATGGAACCGTTACCTTGAATTGGTTGTTGATGCTGGGCCTGCTTTACCAATGACTCTATTTCCCAGGTGATGGAGGCAACGAAGCAAGTGGGTAGCAGGATAGGTTCAGGGTTAGCAGTTGACTCCTCAACAGTAAACTGTCATGATAGGACATCAGGTTTGGCGTTATGAGAACCTGGATGGAACCTGGTGAGAGAGAAATTAAAACAACCAAAAAACAAAGCTCATCTTGTCTGTTGAGATTTAAACTGTTTGGCAGATTGGATATATGAGAGATTTTTGTGATCTGTCCAAACAATGAAGGGCTGGTCAGTATGGTCCAACCAGTGATGCCACTCCTCTAGAGCCAGTTTGACAGCAAGAAGATCCTGGTTACCGATATCATAATTTCTTTCAGCAGGTGACAGCTTGCAGGAGAAAAAGGCACATAGATGAAGTTATCAATTGATGATTGCTGGGATAGTACTGCACCTACCCTGGTGTCGAAGGCATCCACCTCCACAACAAACTGGCAAGCAGGATCTGGTTGGATGAGGATTGGTGCTGAGGCGAAGCGGCTCTTAAGGTCTTTAAAGGCCACTTCAGCCTTGGGAGACCACATGAAAGTAGTGGAAGTGGAGTTGAGGGCAGTTAGTGAAGCAGCTATCCGACTGTAATCTTTAATGAACCTCCTGTAGAAGGTGGCAAAGCTCGGGAAGCATTGCAACTGTTTCAGGTTAGTGGGTTTTGGCCATTCTGTAACAGCTGTCACCTTAGCTGGATCCATCAGAGCACCTGCCCCTGTGCAATGATATAGCCAAGAAATGACACAGAGGGTACATGGAACTCACACTTTTCTGCTTTTACATACAGCTTGTTCTCCAGGAAGTGCTGTAGGACCTGGCGCACATGCTGCGTGTGTTCCGACTGGATCTGGGAAAAGATCAAGATATCATCAAGGTATACAAAGACAAACTGGTTGATCATGTCACGGAGGACGTCATTTACTAAAGCCTGGAAAACTGCAGGGGCATTAGTCAGACCAAATGGCATAACCAGATTCTGAAAATGGCAAATGGGTGTGTTAAATGCGCTAGATGGGGACACTAAAAGGGAAGTTTTGCTGCTCCAAGCCATTAATAAGGATTTAGGCAGTAAGATATTAGATTTTCTTGCCAATTAATATCAGCCACCTCAGTCCATTGCTTGTATAAGAAGTCAGTTTTTTAGTTGTAAACAAGAAGCAGGGAAGGGGTGGAGCCATTAATACTCAGGTTTGAGGAGTCTCATAATCAATGGGTGTCTGTGGACATGGCTAAGTCAGATCTGGTGTAACACTAAGAGACCAGTTCACCTTAGCCCTACAACCAGGCCCAGACCAGCAACAGATGTGACAGACACCGGGGACAATGTTTGTGCAGGTCTATGCATAGGCCCTTGAAAAGGAGTTACTGAGGCATGGGGAGGTAGGGGTCATTTGGACTAATGAAGAGGCTGTTGAAGTCCCAACAGCCCACCCATCCAGCAACATCTACATCAACAGTGGGCCCCAGCCACAGCTCCAACAGCTCAGATACAACTTATGGACTGAATTACAACACAACATCGCAACGCAGATGTCAGCAACGGAGAAGGCTCTAGTATAGGAGATAAAGATGCAGCTGGCTGGAATGGCGTCAAGCACCCCTCAATCGATTGCAGCCTTGGCTACAACTATTTAGGCATTTCAGTGCCCCCGGAGAACGCCATCCATCTCCTCCTATGAACCCTGTGGGTTTCGGTGGGATGCCCAAGGAAGGCCATCAGCACCTCCTTTGATGCCCTTTGACCTGTGTAACACCCCTGCGACCTTCCAGCACCTGATGCAAAGGTGTGTGGGTGACAAGGTAAATGAATACTTATTAATATATTTGGATGAAGTGATGATCTGTTCCCCTTCTTTTGACATTCACCTACAGCATGTGGAGCATGCTTTCCAGCAACTTAAACAGCACGGCCTCAAGCCACAGCCCCAAAACTGTTGTCTCTTCAGAAAAGAGATAAGGTTTCTGTGCCACGTTGTCAGCAGTCATGGGTTGGCTACAGGTCCAGAAAAGACAGCAGCTGTGAGAGACTGAGCAGCACCAGTAACAATTCATTTCCGCCCATGCAAAAACACAGCTCCCTTGCATAGCCTCCTTCGAGGGAAGGGGCCACAGAAAAACAGTCCAGTGGAGTCAAGAGTGTCAGCAGAGTTTTGACCAGCTAAACTAAGCGCTCCTATAGGCACCTATACTAGCTTATGCTAATTATGACCTTCCTTTTAGTGTGTATGTAGATACACACTAGGGCTATCTGTGGGGGGGGGGGGGGGGGGGCACTTTTACTGTGTTCACTGACCATAACCTCTTAGTTGACCTCTACACAGCCATTCTAGGACCAGTGGACCAGAGGTGGCCAGCTGAACTGGCTAATTACAACTTCACTATCAAGTATAGGCCAGGAATTGAAAATCAGAATGCAGACAGCTTGTCATGCTTGCCTGGGGAGGTGGGGGTGGCGGTTGTTCAGGTTGAGGGAAGCCTAGACTTAGCACTGGATATAGTGCTCAGTCTCCAGAGATCTGGCAGGAGACAGAGTAGTGATCCAGACTTGTGCAAAGTAGTTGAGTGGAAGGCCCAAGGGAGTCCCCCACCAATTTGCATTAACTGACTGAATGGACTCTGGTCTGGGCTTAATTTTAACTGGAACCTGCTCAGTGTTATGTTGTTTGACATCCATAGTGGCTATTCCTTTGGTAGACAGTAGTAGGTCTGTGACATTTAGTGTTTCTTTAACATAGTATTATTATATCCATCCTGGCAGTGTCTGGAGACAGGAGCAATAACTCATCAAATAAGCATAAGGCAGGAAAGGAGAGGTGCCTGCTTCCCAAAGGAGAGGTGGGAAGCAATACTGGTTGGAAAAAGGGAGTGAGCAATGAAATGGGGAAGAGAGCGAAAGTTGGTGAGAAGGAGGAGTTGGTTGGGGGGGGGGGGGGGGGGGGGGGGGGGGCAGATTGGAGTGTATGAAGAGGAAAAGGGGGAGGGTAAAGGAAGCATGGGGAAAATGAAGAAGATGAGACTTAAATAATTGATGTCATGAAGAAGTGAATCAGAGGGCTGCTAGACCTCATCAACTCTCTGTTCAGATCTGTAGTCACTTCCTCTGACGATGGTAGAGACACTGGAACAAGCAGAGCTCTGCACCCTTCCCCTCAACACCTCCTGCACATCAACACCTGTTTCTCCCAAAGCCATGCTCATCAAAACACTGCTGTACTGCATCGCTCTGCTTACCATGACGCTCAACCTGTTGGTTGTAATCTCCATCTGTCACTTCAGGCACAGATCATTTTCTTGAATTATATTAACTGGTCATGTGTAATAGCATGTAAAGGTGTTGGGGCAGATTAACTTTTAGTGGAAAGAGCTCAAAATCAGTTTTCATAAAATTATGCTTTTTTTAAATTCTATGCTATAAGACCAACTTTGGCTATTCGTCCACCTTGCATACAAGCTTTTTGAATGTGTTTTTAAGAAAACTAAAACAAGCTTAAGATCTTAGTGCTTTAACTGGTAAATGAAAATGTCATTCTTAATGAGCTTATCTGTATAAAGGTGTCACAATAGCAGTAGTCATGATAATCTCCATATCTGCCCAGCAGAAAGCGTGGAGATTAACTTTGCATGTTAAGATTTTTTTTTTTTATTGTTGTAAAATATTCTGCAGTCTCACAATATTCGCTGTGATCTAACCTCATTTTCATTGTGTCATGGGCTGAATGTGAGGAACATGAGGATACCATCACTAATCGGCATAATCATAATCTCTCACTCCAGGCAGCTCCACACCTCCACCAATGTCCTCCTCCTCTCCCTGGCTGTGTCTGACTTGCTTGTGGGCCTTGCAGTGATGCCAGCTGCAATCGCTACCCTGCAGTCCTGCTGGTTTCTGGAGGAAATTACATGTGCTCTCTGGTTCTTGTTGAGCTTTATCCTCACCTCCTCCTCTGTTGGAAGCATGGTGCTCATATCAGTGGATCGTTATGTGGCCATTTGTGCCCCTCTGCACTATTCTTCCATGATAACGCCAGGAAGAGCTAAAATCTGTGTGTCTTTGTGTTGGATCTGTTCTATTATCTACAACTTCATAATACTAAAAGATCACTTGTCCCAAACAGATATGTTAAATCCCTGCCCACAAGAATGTACACTTATCATAAGCTACATTTCAGGGGCAGTAGACTTTATTCTGACCTTTTTCAGCCCTGTTACTGTTATCATAGTTCTCTATATGAGAGTGTTTGTGGTGGCTGTGTCACAGGCACGTGTCATGCGGTCTCAAATTGTAGCTGACAAATCAAGAACTCTGACTGTAGTTGCAAAGAAATCTGAGATGAGGGCTGCTAGAACTCTTGGCATTGTTCTACTTGTGTTCATACTTTGTTTGTGTCCGTACTACTGTCCTTTTCTAACAGGACAGGACACCACAGATAATGGTTCATCCGCTCAACTTTGGCTATTTTATTGTAACTCCAGTTTAAATCCTCTGATCTATGCCTTTTTCTACCCCTGGTTTAGAAAAGCTATTAAACTAATTTTCAGCCTTCAAATACTGCAGCCAGGTTCCTGTGAGGCCAAGATAATGTAGAAAATAGCCAAATACTGTACATAAACTGACTTATTTTATCAAGGTGAATTCAGTTTGATTGGAGATGAAGTAAATTTGTTTTGCTCTGTCAACTGTACACATCAGTTCAGAATACTTTTTAAAGAACACAGTGAAACAATGGTGTTGTGACCTACAGTAAATATATTAACTTGGGAAAGACAGCAAAAAGACACATATTGAGAACATAAGCTATATTTTTTATAAACAATTTGCCAGTGTAGATTATGGAGATTTAACATTCTTTGTTTAGAAACTATTCAATAGATATTCTTACAGTTTAATCTTACTGTACTGAACAATACTGAACAATATCTGCTGTATATATAATGAATGAGGTTCTGTAGTCGCCTAAATATCGCAAAGAAAAAAGAAAAATGTATGATTTGGCTAAAGTCTACTGAATGGCCAAATATAATGAATGTCATGATATGTGTAATTGAGGCCTATGTTACCAACATACTGGAAGCTGCACATGTGTTATACAGGCACCTGTAATTCTTAAAAGTATAGCACACAAAAATGACTTAAAGAATGTGACACTAGGGTTTCAATTTGCAATCAAATTATGTCTTTTCCAGTTTGCTAAATGTGATGATGTGTTGTGTCCAGACTGTCGAGGATCCTTGACAAACGGCATGATTATGTAGAAAAGAATAAAACTGGTAAGAATCCAAATCTGTGTGACATCTTTTTCCAGTCTTGTACACACAAACTAAACTTCATATATATTGCTAAAATAAATTGTGAAATTGGTGTTGTGGTATAAAAGGCCAAGTTGATATTTTAATCAGGACACTGAACAGTAGTATAAACATTTAAATAATAAATAATGAAGACAGTAAAAACTGACTAATTGCAAAACAAAAAAACTATGTTTGTGATGTATTCATAATTCCTAGTGTTTAGGAATTTTGTTGTTTTTACAGTTAAGTAATATATTTGAATTTTGAATAATACATAATACAGAAAACACAGAAATACGCAGAAATGATAGTTAATTCTTTTAGACACAGGAAGAGTCAGAATATTTTACAGTGTTTCACAGAAGCTTTGTTGTTACTGAACACCGGCTGCTGTAGGTTGTAGTGCAGGTTTCCTATTAGAAAAGGGAAATCAGTAATAGACTTTCAGTCTTCATGGTCCTGTCCGTTTAATGGTCTGACTAAAAATCAAACTGCATGGAATAAAGTTGACATGTCCATAAAAATCAAACAATTTTTTGTGCGGCATATTTGGTTTTGATGGACTGCTGACATTATTGACACTCATAATGTTCTACACCTTGTAGAATGGACATTCTCAAAATAAGAAAATTAAAGTTTTTAAGAAAAAGAAAATTGTCAACACTGATGTTTATACAGAGGGGTGTTTTAATGTTTAATATTTTTTCTATTCTGCAATTTCTGGGAATGTCAAAAAAGATCTGTCAAAGTGTTCACAAAATGAGAAGGCATACAGTACATCAAAAAGAGAATATACTGCATAGTTTTAAAAACTATTGCTTGATAAATTATCATTTTATTTGTTTACACTACTTTCAGTTTAATAATCAACCAGATAATCTAATAACCTTTCTCAAAAATAGAACTATTTTTGATAAATATAATTTCATCAATACTTAGTAAGACAGATACAATGCCACATGCTGCTATGATACCAGCCACAATTATGATAATGTATATAACCTATTGCTATCAAAGATTTTTAAGAATTCCAATCTAAAGTTCTCCTCATGTTTGATCTTAATTTATTTGTGACTGTCAGGAGGGCAAGGAAGGGCCTCTGCAAAAGATGCACAGGAATAACCGACGTTTATGCCTTGGCAGTATACCTCCTACACCAACAGAAGAAGACAGTCCCTGTCCAGGAGACCAGGATAGTTGGAGTGGGTTGACAGGTCAGGGTAGCAGGCAGTACCAGGGTTTTGCTAGCCCAGTTGATTCCTGTGCCCATGTTCGAGCTTACCAATCCTGATTCAGTTGTATAGTTAGATCACCATGCTCAGGTGGCTGTGATGAGGTTAGACCAGTTTGATGCTAATGTTTCTGAATTGTGCCAAACTGACATTGATTCTGAACTACCCAAGGAACAGACCAGCCTGGTTGCCAGAACAAAATTTGGCATTGTACTTTTCTGCAAATGACACAGGCTTGGCCCTCTACTGAACTCTAAGGGTAATACTCCCCTCCAATCACAAGCATATAATCGCTCACTGAAATTTGTATGTACGTAGCTGGCCAATCAGGATGCGCCTACTGATTATGTGCGTCCGCACCCTACATAAGTAGCGTCTTGCTGCTGCTTACCATCCTCTTTTCTTCAGCGACAGCGAATCAGCTAACTGATCGCTCTTCTCCAGGGATGGAGTTGCTGGTAACTTCTCGTTCCTGCCTGCCATGCCCCTGTCTCATTGCCACCACTTCAACTGCCTCAGAGGGGACCAAGCAGAGAACATCATGATGCAGCCACCGCTTCGCGTACTGTGCAGAGCGCTTCCTCCAGGAACATTTTCATTGTGCTTGATTTGGTCAGGCTACGCGCTGTTCTGTCAGAACCCAGAAGGATGGCCCTGCAGCATGCAGTCCTCAGACTGCAGTGGGGAGTGGCAGTGAAAACTTTGACAGGCATTGGGGCTCATGGAAGCGAGCCATCCAGTTTTTCCACCGGGGCTCCTGCACATGCGCTGCCTGCAACAGTGTTTTGCCAGCTCCACAGAGGCACAAGCATCGCTTGGTGAAGACCCCCAATCAGTGCAGGAGGACCTGCACTCCTGGGGGTCCCCACAGTATCTGTTGGCAGGGACACCGCTAGGCCAAGTGACCTCCTATATAGCAGTGTTCACAGATGTGTCCCTGACAGGGTGGGGGGAGGCACCTGTCTGGGGAGAGTGATAAGTGGTGTATGGCCTTCAGGGGAAAACTGACACATCAACCTCCTTGAACTTCAGGTGGTGCTCCTGCTTCTCCAACACTTCCAGACTCTGGTTCAGGGGAGACATGTTGATGAGAACAGACAACCACACCACAGTTGCCTATATCAACAGGCAGGGCAGAGTCTGGTCCACAGCTCTTTTGAAGATAGTGGAGAACCTGTTGGTGTGGGCCTCAGAACACCTTCTCTCTGAGAGCCCTCCACATTCCGGGTCTGATGAACAGGGGTGCTGACCTCATGTTGAGGGGCAGCCCTCTGCCAGAGGAGTGAGTGCTGCACCCCGAGGTGGTCTAATAGATTTGGAACCACTTCAGGAGGGTGATAGTGGACCTGTATGCCAGTCAAAACAACACCCACTGCCCTCTCTGGTTCTCCCTCACACCACACAATGATCCACCCTTGGGGGTGGACACATTTGCATATGTGCCATGGCCAAGAAGGCTGCTTTATGCCTTTCCCCCTCTTTGTCTTGTTCCCCTGCTCCTGGAGACAGTGAGACAAGAGCAGTTGTTGTTCATCCTGACAGCCCCGGACCGCCGTTCGGTGCCATGGTATGCAGAGATGACTCAGATGTTGGTGGCCCAGCCCTGGTCCATTGCCAGTTGTGGGGGGCTGCCCATGTTAGGCAAACCTCTCCAGGCCTGGCTCCTGAGAGGGATAGGCTGATGAGGGCTGGACTGTCTGCATGGGTCATGCAAACTATCCAGGCAGCGAGAGTGGGATCCACTTGCTTGCTACAAGGCAAAATGGTTGGAATTTCAATGCTGGTATGAGGAGAAGAGGCTGGACCCCCGACATGTGCAGTGGGAGAGGTCCTCTCCTTTCTACAATACCTGGTGGATAAGGGGTTTTCTCATGCCACACTTAAAGTGTATGCAGCAGCCGTTTCCTCCCGTCATGAGGGGTTGGGCAACAGACTTGTCTTCACCCACCCCCTTTTGAAGCGTTTCCTGCAAGCAATGAGGAGACAACAGCCTGTGAACCGTGTCTCCACCCCCCAATGGGAACTGCTGGTAGTGCTTGAAGCTCTAGTGAATGATCCCTATGAGCCTCTGGAGTGCTCCTCTTTAAAGGCTTCATTCAACACAGCATTGTTTGCTGCATCGTGGTGACTACGGTGGTGTTCCTAAGAACATAAGGAGCTTGGTTTGGTTCAGAACTATTGAGATAGAGGCGTTTTATCCTGTGCCCCATGGGGATGCTAGGGAGGCAAAACTGCTCTTCTTGTGCCCGGTATGTGTGTTGGCATGTTATGTTGAAAACACACACACGGTGTGGCAGTGCTTACAGCCTTGTTTGGTGGGGTGAGTGTCAAAGACATATGCACGGCGGCATCCTGGTCTACGTCTTGTCCATTTATAAGGCTCTATCTCTTGGACATGATGGGCTCCTTTTCAAGGTTCGTGTTCGCAGGTGCGACTCAGGACTTGTGTTCTGAGTGCCAGCATTCTCCCGTGATCCAAGATGACTCTGGAAATGGGGTGTGCTAGGTCTTCGGCATATGACCTATGACCCCTGCGAGGTTAGGTCATTTTTTTGACCCAGCTCTGGTCCATGTTAACTGGACTGGGTTGGGCCCCCTACTGCTCCGCTAAGCGGCTGGAATCACAATGGGGCCACAGCAACTAAACCTGTGGCTGGCTGGGCTCAGTGAGGCAGTCTAATGATGTGGCGTGGCAGGGTGTACATTCTTCGGGCTCCGCTTACTGTACCCATAGAGTCTAATAGAGGGCAGAGCCCGTGTGAGATAGAACGAAGGTTACGATATTGTAACCCTAGTTCTATATGCACAGGCGGAGCCCTCTACTGATGGACCTGGTCGCTCCCACGCTGTTCACTGAAGTGGTTTTGTATGGTGAGTGGCAGTGAAACGCTGCTTATATAGGGTGTGGGATGCATATAATCGGTAGGTGCATCCTGATTGGCCGGCTACATACATGCAAATTTCAGTGAGCGATTGCGTGCGTGTGATTGGAGAGGAGTATTACCCATAGAATCCAGTAGAGGGCTCTGCCTGTGCTTATAGAACTAGGGTTACAATATCGTAACCTTTGATATGTTGAATCTCTATGTTTCAATATGTTTAATATGTAGCAAATCAACATTTCAACCATATGTATCATATCAACATTTCTAGGGTTAGGGTTAGTGACGTAGTTCGGATGACATGTATATGGGCTGACTTTCTTATTATTGGCTAGAAAGTTCGATTGAAGAAAGTTGGAAAAGCATCAAAGCAACAGAGAGCACTGTTCAAGAATATCTCAAAATCACTGTCCGCTTCCAGTTTCAGTGAGATGTTGGGACATTTGCAGCTGTTTTTATTTTTTAATATTTTTTTATTTTAACTCAAACCATAATCTTTCCCTAACCCTAACGTATCCGTGGTTTGCAGAAATGTACAATGCCAATGTTTTATTCTGGCGACTGGGTTGAATAGACACAGGGGACTCCACCTGGATCCTCACAAGGAGGGTTGGTAGCAGTTTTGTCATTCATGTCGACCTAAACTGGAGGTTCTCTCTCCGAGATATAGGGACTAACGTGGTGGCTGGGACAACCATCATTTTAGTATGGGGTGGGTTATGTCATCTATGGACAATATTTACTGTTATTTGTATTGAATGGACTCTGGTCTTGACTAAATTTTAATTGGAGCCTTCTCAAAATTGCGTGGTTTGACAGTCATAGGGGCTTTTTCTTTGGTAGACAGTAGTAGTTCTGTGACATTTAGTGTTTTCTTTAACACAGTATTATTATGTCCATCCTGGCAATGTCTGGACAATAACTAGACAAATAATGACAGGGAGCAAAACTGGTGAGTAGGGGTGGGGGCGGGGGGGGGGCAGATGGAAGTGTGTGAAGGGGAAAAGTGGGAGGGTAAAAGGAAGGACGATGGAAATGAAAAACATGAGAGTTAAATAACTGATGTCATGAAGAAGTGAGTCAGAGGGCTGCTAGACCTCATCAGCTCTCTGTTCAGATCTGTAGTCACTTCCTCTGACGATGGTAGAGACACTGAAACAAGCAGAGCTCTGCACCCTTCCCCTCAACACCTCCTGTATGTCAACGCCTGTTTCTACCAAAGCCACGCTCATCAAAACGCTGCTGTACTGCATCGCTCTGCTCACTGTGATACTCAACCTGTTGGTTGTAATCTCCATCTCTCATTTCAGGCACAGATGCTTTTTTTAAATCATTACAGCTGGTAGTGTGTAAGAACAGGTAGAGGTGTTTAACTGGTGGTTTAACTGTTTGTTAAAAGAATTGAGCATCAATTTTCATAAAATGAAATTTATGCTTTTTTAAGTTCTATGCTATAAGACCAACTTTGGCTACTTGTCCACCCTGCATACAAGCTATTTGAATGTGTTTCTAAAAAGCTAAAACAGGCTAAAGATCGTAATACTTTAACTTGTAAATGAAAATGTCATTCTTAATGGGCTTCTCTGTATAAAGGTGTCACAATAGCAGTAGTCATGATAATCTCCATTTCTGCTAAACAGAAAGTGTGAAGATTTATTTTGCATGTTGAGTTTGGTTTTCATATTGTGTCTATGAAAGTAAAATATTCTGTTTTCTCACAATATTTGCTTTGATCTAACTTCATTTTCATTGTGTCATGGACTGAATATGATGAATATGAGGATACTACCACTAATCAGCATAATCATAATCTCTCACTCCAGGCAGCTTCACACCTCCACCAACGTCTTCCTCCTCTCCCTGGCTGTGTCTGACTTGTTTGTGGGCCTTGCAGTGATGCCAGCTGCAATTGCCCTGCACTCCTGCTGGTTTCTGGATGAAATCACATGTGCTCTCTCATTCATGTTGACCTTTATCCTCACCTCCTCCTCTGTTGGAAACATGGTGCTCATATCAGTTGACCGTTACGTGGCCATTTGTACCCCTCTGCACTATTCTTCCATTATAACGCAAAGAAGAGCTAAAATCTGTGTGTCTTTGTGTTGGATCTGTTCTGTTATCTACAACTTCATAATACTAAAAGATCACTTGTTACAAATAGATATGTTAAATCCCTGCCCACAAGAATGTACACTTATCATAAGCTACATATCAGGGGCAGTAGACTTTATCCTGACCTTTTTCAGCCCTGTTACTGTTATCATAGTTCTCTATATGAGAGTGTTTGTGGTGGCTGTGTCACAGGCACGTGTCATGCGGTCTCAAATTGTAGCTGTCAAATCAAGAACTCTGACTGTAGTTGTAAAGAAATCTGAGATGAGGGCTGCTAGAACTCTTGGCATTGTCCTACTTGTGTTTATACTTTGTCTCTGTCCATACTACTGTCCCTCTCTGGCAGGACAGGACACCACATTTGATGGTTCATTCGCTCAACTTTGGCTATTTTATTGTAACTCCAGTTTAAATCCTCTGATCTATGCCTTTTTCTACCCCTGGTTTAGAAAAGCTATTAAACTAATTTTCAGCCTTCAAATACTGCAGCCAGGTTCCTGTGAGGCCAAGATAATGTAGAAAATAGCCATATACTGTATATAAACTGACTTATTTTATCAAGGTGAATTCAGTATAATTGAAGGTGAAATACATGTGTTTTGTTTTGTCGATTGTACACATCATTACTGTACTTTAAAAATAGAACAATATCTGCTGTATATATAGTGAATGAGGTTCTGTAGTAGCCTAAATATTTAAAGAAAAAAAAAATATTTGGCTAAAGTCTACTAAACGGCCAAATATAATGAATGTCATGATTTGCGTAACTGACACCTGTTATCAATACACTGTAAGTTGCGCATGTGTTACATAGGTGCCTGTAATTCTTCGAAGTATGGTACACCAAAAATGACTTAAAGAATGTGACACTGCTGTCTTAAATTTGCAATTAAATTATGTCTTTTCCAGTTTGCTAAATGTGATGATGTGTTGTGTCCAGACTGTTGAGGATCCCTGACAAATAGCATGATTATGTAGAAAAGGATAAAACTGATAAGTATCTAATCTGGGTGACATCTTTTTCACAGACTCGTACAAACAAACTAAACTTCACATAACTTGACATAATGCTAAAATACATTGTTGTGAAATTGGTTTTGTGGTATAAAAGGCCAAATTGATATTTTTGTGTCAGGAAAACTAGATAAAGAAGACAAAACAAAAGAATATTGTATTTTTGTGACATGTTCATAAAATACAAAATTCTCAGAATTAGAAAGAGAAAGTTGACATACCATGAATCCTTCAGTTACCAGTTCAACATGACACAAACATATACACACACACTGAATCTTTAAAAAAGGGAAAATTGTGAACAATGATGTTTATACACGGGATTTTAATGTTTTCACAGATTTTCTTTATTCTGCAATTCTGGGGACTGTTAAAAAAGATCTGTCAAAATGTTCACAAAATGAGAAGTCATGTAGTACATCACAAAGAAAATATACGTCATAGTTTCAAAAAATATTGCTTGATAAATTAATAGCTGAACTCTATTTAGTGCTGACACAGTAAGCCGATTAATTAAACAGTGTGACATTGACAACATTTCCTGTTTCCAGCTTCTCAAGTGTGAGAATGTGCTGCTTCTCTGTTCAATTTGAACATGTCACCTTGGGCCCTGGGAAACTGTCATGGACATTTCTCAATATTTTTCGATATTTTATTAACTTGACAATTAATCAGTTAATGATTTGATCGAAAAGATAATTAAGAAATTGATAAATTATAAAAATAGTCATTAACTGTAGGCCTAAATTATTTAGTTATTTATTGTCATATTGATTTCTGTTTTAGGAGAGAAAGTATAATTTAAGCTGTAATTTGACTGTACTGTAGACACTGTGGTAATACTCCATTTCCAACATGGAGAATTACATATATTGTAGTTTTTTTTGTCAGGACAAAATATATGACAATCCGTAACCACCTCACTTTGCAATTAATATCTTGTTTGTTTTTTTTAAATTTTTTTTATGAAATTACACAAGATGTTGCTGTAATAAAAACATAGGGAAGCTGCTGCTCTGTCACTTAGCATTTGGCTAGATTAGCATTTCCTGTCACCCTCTGGTTTAAAGGGGGTTGAATTTAGTTTAGACAACTAAAACTGCTAATCCACAGAACATATGGTTGAAGATCTGGTATTATGGCTGTTTTGACTAATTTTCATAAATACAGTCTATTTTAAACATATCTGTAACATTTTATTCACCAAAAGTTGTTTAGATTTCTCTAAATCCATCTTTCCTTATAACCAAGATTCCCCTCTGTCCTCTGGAAGGCTGTTTTAGAAGCCATTCTCTGACTGGCTGGAGGTGTGACCTGACCTTGCACCTGATGCAAAGGTGAATATTTATTAATATATTTGGATGATTCCCCTTCTTTTGACAGTCACCTACAGCATTTGGAGCATGCTTTTCAGTGACTTAAACAGCACTGCCTCATGCCACAGCCCCAAAAGTGTCGTCTCTTCAGAAAGGAGGTAAGGTTTCTGGGCCATGTTGTTAGCAATCAGAGGGTGGCTACAGATCCAGAAAAGACAACAGCAGTGAGAGACTGGACAGTACAAGCAACAGTGAAACAGGTACGCTACTTCTAAGGTTTTGCTGTTTACTACTGATGATTCATTCCTGGTCACAGAAATCCAGTCCAGTGGAGTCAAGAGTGTCAGCAGAGTTTTGACCAGCTAAAGCAAGTCCTCCTACAGGTACCTATACTGGCTTATGGTAATTACGACCTTCCTTACGGAGTGTATGTAGAAGCCAGTATGAGTGGGCCTAGGGGCAGTGCTTTACCAGGTCCAGGATGGTAAAGAGAGGATAATTGCCTACACAAGTTGCAGTCTACTACCTACTGAGAGGAATGACTAAAGCTATAGCTCATTCAAGCTAGAGCTTTTAGTACTTAACTGGGCAGTCACTGAAAAGTTCAAGGGCTACCTGTGGGAGGCCATTTTTACTGTGTCCACTGACCATAACCTCTTAGTTCACCTCTACACAGCCAATCTAGGGTCAGTGGAGCGGAAGTGGGCTGCAGGAGGCTGAGGGAGGTTGAGGGAGGCCCAGACTTGGCACCAGAGCAAAAGTTGGTGAGTAAGAGGAGTTGGGGGGGGGCAGCAGATGGGAGTGTATGAAGAGGAAAATAGGGAGGGTAAGAGGAAGGGCAATGGAAATGAAGAAGATGGGAGTTAAATAAATGATGTCATGAAGAAGTGAATGGGGGGCTGCTAGACCTCATCAGTGCTCTGTTCAGATCTGTAGTCACTTCCTCTGGTGATGGTAGAGACACTGGAACAAGCAGAGCTCTGCACCCTTCCCCTCAACACCTCCTGCATGTCAACGCCTGTTTCTACCAAAGCCACGCTCATCAAAACGCTGCTGTACTGCATCGCTCTGCTCACTGTGATACTCAACCTGTTGGTTATAATCTCCATCTCTCATTTCAGGCACAGATGCTTTTTTTTAAATCATTACAACTGCTAGTGTGTAAGAACAGGTAGACGTGTTTAACTGGTGGTTTAACTGTTTGTTAAAAGAATTGAGCATCAATTTTCATAAATTGAAATTTATGCTTTTTTAAATTCTATGCTATAAGACCAACTTTGGCTA
Source organism: Thunnus thynnus (assembly GCF_963924715.1). Taxonomy (NCBI): domain Eukaryota; kingdom Metazoa; phylum Chordata; class Actinopteri; order Scombriformes; family Scombridae; genus Thunnus; species Thunnus thynnus. The sequence goes on along the minus strand of NW_027095967.1, from coordinate 418 downwards.
CTTGTCCACCCTGCATACAAGCTATTTGAATGTGTTTCTAAAAAGCTAAAACAGGCTAAAGATCGTAATACTTTAACTTGTAAATGAAAATGTCATTCTTAATGGGCTTCTCTGTATAAAGGTGTCACAATAGCAGTAGTCATGATAATCTCCATTTCTGCTAAACAGAAAGTGTGAAGATTTATTTTGCATGTTGAGTTTGGTTTTCATATTGTGTCTATGAAAGTAAAATATTCTGTTTTCTCACAATATTTGCTGTGATCTAACTTCATTTTCATTGTGTCATGGACTGAATATGATGAATATGAGGATACTACCCACTAATCAGCATAATCATAATCTCTCACTTCCAGGCAGCTTCACACACTCCACCAATGTCCTCCTCCTCTCCCTGGCTGTGTCTGACTTGCTTGTGGGG
>NW_027095966.1:2500-164000 GCF_963924715.1 Thunnus thynnus | reverse complement strand
CCAGCGCAGCCGAGCCTTTGGGGTGAGTCTGCATCGGTTCTGATGAAAAGCCACTAGTTTGGGCCCAATAACACTGAAATTGACAGAAACACATGAAAATGCATGTACGGCGTGCGCCGTGACCCTGCCAGCGCAGCCGAGCCTTTTGGGTGAGTCTGCATCGGTTCTAATGAAAAGCGACTGGTTTGGGCCCAATAACACTGAAATTGACAGAAACACATGAAAATGCATGTACGGCGTGCGCCGTGACCCTGCCAGCGCAGCCGAGCCTTTTGGGTGAGTCTGCATCGGTTCTGATGAAAAGCCACTAGTTTGGGCCCAATAACACTGAAATTGACAGAAACACATGAAAATGCATGTACGGCGTGCGCCGTGACCCTGCCAGCGCAGCCGAGCCTTTTGGGTTAGTCTGCATCGGTTCTGATGAAAAGCGACTGGTTTGGGCCCAATAACACTGAAATTGACAGAAACACATGAAAATGCATGTACGGCATGCGCCGTAACCCTGCGCAGCCGAGCCTTTGGGGTGAGTCTGCATCGGTTCTGATGAAAAGCCACTAGTTTGGGCCCAATAACACTGAAATTGACAGAAACACATGAAAATGCATGTACGGCATGCGCCGTAACCCTGCGCAGCCGAGCCTTTTGGGTGAGTCTGCATCGGCTCTGATGAAAAGCCACTAGTTTGGGCCCAATAACACTGAAATTGACAGAAACACATGAAAATGCATGTACGGCGTGCGCCGTGACCCTGCCTGCGCAGACGAGCCTTTTGGGTGAGTCTGCATCGGTTCTGATGAAAAGCCACTAGTTTGGGCCCAATAACACTGAAATGGACAGAAACACATGAAAATACATGTACGGCGTGCGCCGTGACCCTGCCAGTGCAGCCGAGCCTTTTGGGTGAGTCTGCATCGGTTCTGATGAAAAGCCACTAGTTTGGGCCCAATAACACTGAAATTGACAGAAACACATGAAAATGCATGTACGGCGTGCGCCGTGACCCTGCCAGCGCAGCCGAGCCTTTTGGGTGAGTCTGCATCGGTTCTGATGAAAAGCCACTAGTTTGGGCCCAATAACACTGAAATTGACAGAAACACATGAAAATGCATGTACGGTGTGCGCCGTGACCCTGCCAGCGCAGCCGAGCCTTTTGGGTGAGTCTGCATCGGTTCTGATGAAAAGCTACTAGTTTGGGCCCAAAAATACTGAAATTGACAGAAACACATGAAAATGCATGTACGGCGTGCGCCGTGACCCTTCCAGCGCAGCCGAGCCTTTTGGGTGAGTCTGCATCGGTTCTGATGAAAAGCCACTAGTTTGGGCCCAAAAGTACTGAAATTGACAGAAACACATGAAAATGCATGTACGGCGTGCGCCGTGACCCTGCCAGCGCAGCCGAGCCTTTTGGGTGAGTCTGCATCGGTTCTGATGAAAAGCCACTAGTTTGGGCCCAATAACACTGAAATTGACAGAAACACATGAAAATGCATGTACGGCGTGCGCCGTGACCCTGCCTGCGCAGACGAGCCTTTTGGGTGAGTCTGCATCGGTTCTGATGAAAAGCCACTAGTTTGGGCCCAATAACACTGAAATTGACAGAAACACATGAAAATGCATGTACGGCGTGCGCCGTGACCCTGCCAGCGCAGCCGAGCCTTTTGGGTGAGTCTGCATCGGTTCTGATGAAAAGCCACTAGTTTGGGCCCAAAAGTACTGAAATTGACAGAAACACATGAAAATGCATGTACGGCGTGCACCGTGACCCTACCAGCGCAGCCGAGCCTTTGGGGTGAGTCTGCATCGGTTCTGATGAAAAGCCACTAGTTTGGGCCCAATAACACTGAAATGGACAGAAACACATGAAAATACATGTACGGCGTGCGCCGTGACCCTGCCAGTGCAGCCGAGCCTTTTGGGTGAGTCTGCATCGGTTCTGATGAAAAGCTACTAGTTTGGGCCCAATAACACTGAAATTGACAGAAACACATGAAAATGCATGTACGGCGTGCGCCGTGACCCTGCCAGCGCAGCCGAGCCTTTGGGGTGAGTCTGCATCGGTTCTGATGAAAAGCCACTAGTTTGGGCCCAATAACACTGAAATTGACAGAAACACATGAAAATGCATGTACGGCGTGCGCCGTGACCCTGCCAGCGCAGCCGAGCCTTTTGGGTGAGTCTGCATCGGTTCTGATGAAAAGCGACTGGTTTGGGCCCAATAACACTGAAATTGACAGAAACATATGAAAATGCATGTACGGCGTGCGCCGTGACCCTGCCAGCGCAGCCGAGCCTTTTGGGTGAGTCTGCATCGGTTCTGATGAAAAGCCACTAGTTTGGGCCCAATAACACTGAAATTGACAGAAACACATGAAAATGCATGTACGGCGTGCGCCGTGACCCTGCCAGCGCAGCCGAGCCTTTTGGGTGAGTCTGCATCGGTTCTGATGAAAAGCGACTGGTTTGGGCCCAATAACACTGAAATTGACAGAAACACATGAAAATGCATGTACGGCATGCGCCGTAACCCTGCGCAGCCGAGCCTTTTGGGTGAGTCTGCATCGGTTCTGATGAAAAGCCACTAGTTTGGGCCCAATAACACTGAAATTGACAGAAACACATGAAAATGCATGTACGGCATGCGCCGTAACCCTGCGCAGCCGAGCCTTTTGGGTGAGTCTGCATCGGCTCTGATGAAAAGCCACTAGTTTGGGCCCAATAACACTGAAATTGACAGAAACACATGAAAATGCATGTACTTTTTGCGCCGTGACCCTGCCAGCGCAGCCGAGCCTTTTGGGTGAGTCTGCATCGCTTCTGATGAAAAGCCACTAGTTTGGGCCCAATAACACTGAAATTGACAGAAACACATGAAAATGCATGTACGGCGTGCGCCGTGACCCTGCCAGCGCAGCCGAGCCTTTTGGGTGAGTCTGCATCGGTTCTGATGAAAAGCGACTGGTTTGGGCCCAATAACACTGAAATTGACAGAAACACATGAAAATGCATGTACGGCATGCGCCGTAACCCTGCGCAGCCGAGCCTTTTGGGTGAGTCTGCATCGGCTCTGATGAAAAGCCACTAGTTTGGGCCCAATAACACTGAAATTGACAGAAACACATGAAAATGCATGTACTTTTTGCGCCGTGACCCTGCCAGCGCAGCCGAGCCTTTTGGGTGAGTCTGCATCGCTTCTGATGAAAAGCCACTAGTTTGGGCCCAATAACACTGAAATTGACAGAAACACATGAAAATGCATGTACGGCGTGCGCCTTGACCCTGCCAGCGCAGCCGAGCGTTTTGGGTGAGTCTGCATCGGTTCTGATGAAAAGCGACTGGTTTGGGCCCAATAACACTGAAATTGACAGAAACACATGAAAATGCATGTACGGCATGCGCCGTGACCCTACAGGCGCAGCCGAGCCTTTGGGGTGAGTCTGCATCGGTTCTGATGAAAAGCCACTAGTTTGGGCCCAATAACACTGAAATGGACAGAAACACATGAAAATACATGTACGGCGTGCGCCGTGACCCTGCCAGTGCAGCCAAGCCTTTTGGGTGAGTCTGCATCGGTTCTGATGAAAAGCTACTAGTTTGGGCCCAATAACACTGAAATTGACAGAAACACATGAAAATGCATGTACGGCGTGCGCCGTGACCCTGCCAGCGCAGCCGAGCCTTTTGGGTGAGTCTGCATCGGTTCTGATGAAAAGCCACTAATTTGGGCCCAATAACACTGAAATTGACAGAAACACATGAAAATGCATGTACGGTGTGCGCCCTGACCCTGCCAGCGCAGCCGAGCCTTTTGGGTGAGTCTGCATCGGTTCTGATGAAAAGCTACTAGTTTGGGCCCAAAAACACTGAAATTGACAGAAACACATGAAAATGCATGTACGGCGTGCGCCGTGACCCTGCCAGCGCAGCCGAGCCTTTTGGGTGAGTCTGCATCGGTTCTGATGAAAAGCGACTGGTTTGGGCCCAAAAACACTGAAATTGACAGAAACACATGAAAATGCATGTACGGTGTGCGCCGTGACCCTGCGCAGCCGAGCCTTTGGGGTGAGTCTGCATCGGTTCTGATGAAAAGCCACTAGTTTGGGCCCAATAACACTGAAATTGACAGAAACACATGAAAATGCATGTACGGTGTGCACCGTGACCCTGCCAGCGCAGCCGAGCCTTTAGGGTGAGTCTGCATCGGTTCTGATGAAAAGGCACTAGTTTGGGCCCAATAACACTGAAATTGACAGAAACACATGAAAATGCATGTACGGCGTGCGCCGTGACCCTGCCAGCGCAGCCGAGCATTTTGGGTGAGTCTGCATCGGTTCTGAAGAAAAGCGACTGGTTTGGGCCCAATAACACAGAAATTAACAGAAACACGTGAAAGTGCATGTAGGGCGTGCACCGTGACCCTGCCAGCGCAGCCGAGCCTTTTGGGTGAGTCTGCATCGGTTCTGATGAAAAGCCACTAGTTTGGGCCCAATAACACTGAAATTGACAGAAACACATGAAAATGCATGTACGGCGTGCGCCGTGACCCTGCGCAGCCGAGCCTTTGGGGTGAGTCTGCATCGGTTCTGATGAAAAGCCACTAGTTTGGGCCCAATAACACTGAAATTGACAGAAACACATGAAAATGCATGTACAACGCGTGCACCGTGACCCTGCCAGCGCAGCCGAGCCTTTTGGGTGAGTCTGCATCGGTTCTGATGAAAAGCCACTAGTTTGGGCCCAATAACACTGAAATTGACAGAAACACATGAAAATGCATGTACGGCGTGCGCCGTGACCCTGCCAGCGCAGCCGAGCGTTTTGGGTGAGTCTGCATCGGTTCTGATGAAAAGCCACTAGTTTGGGCCCAAAAACACTGAAATTGACAGAAACACATGAAAATGCATGTACGGTGTGCGCCGTGACCCTGCGCAGCCGAGCCTTTTGGATGAGTCTGCATCGGTTCTGATGAAAAGCCACTAGTTTGGGCCCAATAACACTGAAATTGACAGAAACACATGAAAATGCATGTATGGTGTGCGCCGTGACCCTGCCAGCGCAGCCGAGCCTTTTGGGTGAGTCTGCATCGGTTCTGATGAAAAGCCACTAGTTTGGGCCCAAAAATACTGAAATTGACAGAAACACATGAAAATGCATGTACGGCGTGCGCCGTGACCCTGCCAGCGCAGCCGAGCCTTTTGGGTGAGTCTGCATCGGTTCTGATGAAAAGCCACTAGTTTGGGCCCAATAACACTGAAATTGACAGAAACACATGAAAATACATGTACGGCGTGCGCCGTGACCCTGCCAGCGCAGCCGAGCCTTTTGGGTGAGTCTGCATCGGTTCTGATGAAAAGCCACTAGTTTGGGCCCAATAACACTTAAATGGACAGAAACACATGAAAATACATGTACGGCGTGCGCCGTGACCCTGCCAGCGCAGCCGAGCCTTTTGGGTGAGTCTGCATCGGTTCTGATGAAAAGCCACTAGTTTGGGCCCAATAACACTGAAATTGACAGAAACACATGAAAATACATGTACGGCGTGCGCCGTGACCCTGCGCAGCCGAGCCTTTTGGGTGAGTCTGCATCGGTTCTGATGAAAAGCCACTAGTTTGGGCCCAATAACACTGAAATTGACAGAAACACATGAAAATGCATGTACGGCATGCGCCGTAACCCTGCGCAGCCGAGCCTTTTGGGTGAGTCTGCATCGGCTCTGATGAAAAGCCACTAGTTTGGGCCCAATAACACTGAAATTGACAGAAACACATGAAAATGCATGTACTTTTTGCGCCGTGACCCTGCCAGCGCAGCCGAGCCTTTTGGGTGAGTCTGCATCGCTTCTGATGAAAAGCCACTAGTTTGGGCCCAATAACACTGAAATTGACAGAAACACATGAAAATGCATGTACGGCGTGCGCCTTGACCCTGCCAGCGCAGCCGAGCGTTTTGGGTGAGTCTGCATCGGTTCTGATGAAAAGCGACTGGTTTGGGCCCAATAACACTGAAATTGACAGAAACACATGAAAATGCATGTACGGCATGCGCCGTGACCCTACCAGCGCAGCCGAGCCTTTGGGGTGAGTCTGCATCGGTTCTGATGAAAAGCCACTAGTTTGGGCCCAATAACACTGAAATTGACAGAAACACATGAAAATGCATGTACGGCGTGCGCCGTGACCCTGCCAGCGCAGCCGAGCCTTTTGGGTGAGTCTGCATCGGTTCTGATGAAAAGCGACTGGTTTGGGCCCAATAACACTGAAATTGACAGAAACACATGAAAATGCATGTACGGCATGCGCCGTAACCCTGCGCAGCCGAGCCTTTGGGGTGAGTCTGCATCGGTTCTGATGAAAAGCCACTAGTTTGGGCCCAATAACACTGAAATTGACAGAAACACATGAAAATGCATGTACGGCATGCGCCGTAACCCTGCGCAGCCGAGCCTTTTGGGTGAGTCTGCATCGGCTCTGATGAAAAGCCACTAGTTTGGGCCCAATAACACTGAAATTGACAGAAACACATGAAAATGCATGTACTTTTTGCGCCGTGACCCTGCCAGCGCAGCCGAGCCTTTTGGGTGAGTCTGCATCGCTTCTGATGAAAAGCCACTAGTTTGGGCCCAATAACACTGAAATTGACAGAAACACATGAAAATGCATGTACGGCGTGCGCCTTGACCCTGCCAGCGCAGCCGAGCGTTTTGGGTGAGTCTGCATCGGTTCTGATGAAAAGCGACTGGTTTGGGCCCAATAACACTGAAATTGACAGAAACACATGAAAATGCATGTACGGCATGCGCCGTGACCCTACCAGCGCAGCCGAGCCTTTGGGGTGAGTCTGCATCGGTTCTGATGAAAAGCCACTAGTTTGGGCCCAATAACACTGAAATGGATAGAAACACATGAAAATACATGTACGGCGTGCGCCGTGACCCTGCCAGTGCAGCCAAGCCTTTTGGGTGAGTCTGCATCGGTTCTGATGAAAAGCTACTAGTTTGGGCCCAATAACACTGAAATTGACAGAAACACATGAAAATGCATGTACGGCGTGCGCCGTGACCCTGCCAGCGCAGCCGAGCCTTTTGGGTGAGTCTGCATCGGTTCTGATGAAAAGCCACTAATTTGGGCCCAATAACACTGAAATTGACAGAAACACATGAAAATGCATGTACGGTGTGCGCCCTGACCCTGCCAGCGCAGCCGAGCCTTTTGGGTGAGTCTGCATCGGTTCTGATGAAAAGCTACTAGTTTGGGCCCAAAAACACTGAAATTGACAGAAACACATGAAAATGCATGTACGGCGTGCGCCGTGACCCTGCCAGCGCAGCCGAGCCTTTTGGGTGAGTCTGCATCGGTTCTGATGAAAAGCGACTGGTTTGGGCCCAAAAACACTGAAATTGACAGAAACACATGAAAATGCATGTACGGTGTGCGCCGTGACCCTGCGCAGCCGAGCCTTTGGGGTGAGTCTGCATCGGTTCTGATGAAAAGCCACTAGTTTGGGCCCAATAACACTGAAATTGACAGAAACACATGAAAATGCATGTACGGTGTGCACCGTGACCCTGCCAGCGCAGCCGAGCCTTTAGGGTGAGTCTGCATCGGTTCTGATGAAAAGGCACTAGTTTGGGCCCAATAACACTGAAATTGACAGAAACACATGAAAATGCATGTACGGCGTGCGCCGTGACCCTGCCAGCGCAGCCGAGCCTTTTGGGTGAGTCTGCATCGGTTCTGATGAAAAGCCACTAGTTTGGGCCCAATAACACTGAAATTGACAGAAACACATGAAAATGCATGTACGGCGTGCGCCGTGACCCTGCCAGCGCAGCCGAGCGTTTTGGGTGAGTCTGCATCGGTTCTGATGAAAAGCCACTAGTTTGGGCCCAAAAACACTGAAATTGACAGAAACACATGAAAATGCATGTACGGTGTGCGCCGTGACCCTGCGCAGCCGAGCCTTTTGGGTGAGTCTGCATCGGTTCTGATGAAAAGCCACTAGTTTGGGCCCAATAACACTGAAATTGACAGAAACACATGAAAATGCATGTATGGTGTGCGCCGTGACCCTGCCAGCGCAGCCGAGCCTTTTGGGTGAGTCTGCATCGGTTCTGATGAAAAGCCACTAGTTTGGGCCCAAAAATACTGAAATTGACAGAAACACATGAAAATGCATGTACGGCGTGCGCCGTGACCCTGCCAGCGCAGCCGAGCCTTTTGGGTGAGTCTGCATCGGTTCTGATGAAAAGCCACTAGTTTGGGCCCAATAACACTGAAATTGACAGAAACACATGAAAATACATGTACGGCGTGCGCCGTGACCCTGCCAGCGCAGCCGAGCCTTTTCGGTGAGTCTGCATCGGTTCTGATGAAAAGCCACTAGTTTGGGCCCAATAACACTTAAATGGACAGAAACACATGAAAATACATGTACGGCGTGCGCCGTGACCCTGCCAGCGCAGCCGAGCCTTTTGGGTGAGTCTGCATCGGTTCTGATGAAAAGCCACTAGTTTGGGCCCAATAACACTGAAATTGACAGAAACACATGAAAATACATGTACGGCGTGCGCCGTGACCCTGCCAGCGCAGCCGAGCCTTTTGGGTGAGTCTGCATCGGTTCTGATGAAAAGCCACTAGTTTGGGCCCAATAACACTTAAATGGACAGAAACACATGAAAATACATGTACGGCGTGCGCCGTGACCCTGCCAGCGCAGCCGAGCCTTTTGGGTGAGTCTGCATCGGTTCTGATGAAAAGCCACTAGTTTGGGCCCAATAACACTGAAATTGACAGAAACACATGAAAATGCATGTACGGCGTGCGCCGTGACCCTGCCAGCGCAGCCGAGCCTTTTGGGTGAGTCTGCATCGGTTCTGATGAAAAGCCACTAGTTTGGGCTCAAAAACACTGAAATTGACAGAAACACATGAAAATGCATGTACGGTGTGCGCCGTGACCCTGCGCAGCCGAGCTTTTGGGGTGAGTCTGCATCGGTTCTGATGAAAAGCCACTAGTTTGGGCCCAAAAATACTGAAATTGACAGAAACACATGAAAATGCATGTACGGCGTGCGCCGTGACCCTGCCAGCGCAGCCGAGCCTTTTGGGTGAGTCTGCATCGGTTCTGATGAAAAGCCACTAGTTTGGGCCCAATAACACTGAAATTGACAGAAACACATGAAAATGCATGTACGGTGTGCGCCGTGACCCTGCCAGCGCAGCCGAGCCTTTTGGGTGAGTCTGCATCGGTTCTGATGAAAAGCCACTAGTTTGGGCCCAATAACACTGAAATTGACAGAAACACATGAAAATGCATGTACGGCGTGCGCCGTGACCCTGCCAGCGCAGCCGAGCCTTTTGGGTGAGTCTGCATCGGTTCTGATGAAAAGCCACTAGTTTGGGCTCAAAAACACTGAAATTGACAGAAACACATGAAAATGCATGTACGGTGTGCGCCGTGACCCTGCGCAGCCGAGCTTTTGGGGTGAGTCTGCATCGGTTCTGATGAAAAGCCACTAGTTTGGGCCCAAAAATACTGAAATTGACAGAAACACATGAAAATGCATGTACGGCGTGCGCCGTGACCCTGCCAGCGCAGCCGAGCCTTTTGGGTGAGTCTGCATCGGTTCTGATGAAAAGCCACTAGTTTGGGCCCAATAACACTGAAATTGACAGAAACACATGAAAGTGTATGTACGGCATGCGCCGTGACCCTGCCAGCGCAGCCGAGCCTTTTGGGTGAGTCTGCATCGGTTCTGATGAAAAGCCACTAGTTTGGGCCCAATAACACTGAAATTGACAGAAACACATGAAAATACATGTACGGCGTGCGCCGTGACCCTGCGCAGCCGAGCCTTTTGGGTGAGTCTGCATCGGTTCTGATGAAAAGCCACTAGTTTGGGCCCAATAACACTGAAATTGACAGAAACACATGAAAATGCATGTACGGCATGCGCCGTAACCCTGCGCAGCCGAGCCTTTTGGGTGAGTCTGCATCGGCTCTGATGAAAAGCCACTAGTTTGGGCCCAATAACACTGAAATTGACAGAAACACATGAAAATGCATGTACTTTTTGCGCCGTGACCCTGCCAGCGCAGCCGAGCCTTTTGGGTGAGTCTGCATCGCTTCTGATGAAAAGCCACTAGTTTGGGCCCAATAACACTGAAATTGACAGAAACACATGAAAATGCATGTACGGCGTGCGCCTTGACCCTGCCAGCGCAGCCGAGCGTTTTGGGTGAGTCTGCATCGGTTCTGATGAAAAGCGACTGGTTTGGGCCCAATAACACTGAAATTGACAGAAACACATGAAAATGCATGTACGGCATGCGCCGTGACCCTACCAGCGCAGCCGAGCCTTTGGGGTGAGTCTGCATCGGTTCTGATGAAAAGCCACTAGTTTGGGCCCAATAACACTGAAATTGACAGAAACACATGAAAATGCATGTACGGCGTGCGCCGTGACCCTGCCAGCGCAGCCGAGCCTTTTGGGTGAGTCTGCATCGGTTCTGATGAAAAGCGACTGGTTTGGGCCCAATAACACTGAAATTGACAGAAACACATGAAAATGCATGTACGGCATGCGCCGTAACCCTGCGCAGCCGAGCCTTTGGGGTGAGTCTGCATCGGTTCTGATGAAAAGCCACTAGTTTGGGCCCAATAACACTGAAATTGACAGAAACACATGAAAATGCATGTACGGCATGCGCCGTAACCCTGCGCAGCCGAGCCTTTTGGGTGAGTCTGCATCGGCTCTGATGAAAAGCCACTAGTTTGGGCCCAATAACACTGAAATTGACAGAAACACATGAAAATGCATGTACTTTTTGCGCCGTGACCCTGCCAGCGCAGCCGAGCCTTTTGGGTGAGTCTGCATCGCTTCTGATGAAAAGCCACTAGTTTGGGCCCAATAACACTGAAATTGACAGAAACACATGAAAATGCATGTACGGCGTGCGCCTTGACCCTGCCAGCGCAGCCGAGCGTTTTGGGTGAGTCTGCATCGGTTCTGATGAAAAGCGACTGGTTTGGGCCCAATAACACTGAAATTGACAGAAACACATGAAAATGCATGTACGGCATGCGCCGTGACCCTACCAGCGCAGCCGAGCCTTTGGGGTGAGTCTGCATCGGTTCTGATGAAAAGCCACTAGTTTGGGCCCAATAACACTGAAATGGATAGAAACACATGAAAATACATGTACGGCGTGCGCCGTGACCCTGCCAGTGCAGCCAAGCCTTTTGGGTGAGTCTGCATCGGTTCTGATGAAAAGCTACTAGTTTGGGCCCAATAACACTGAAATTGACAGAAACACATGAAAATGCATGTACGGCGTGCGCCGTGACCCTGCCAGCGCAGCCGAGCCTTTTGGGTGAGTCTGCATCGGTTCTGATGAAAAGCCACTAATTTGGGCCCAATAACACTGAAATTGACAGAAACACATGAAAATGCATGTACGGTGTGCGCCCTGACCCTGCCAGCGCAGCCGAGCCTTTTGGGTGAGTCTGCATCGGTTCTGATGAAAAGCTACTAGTTTGGGCCCAAAAACACTGAAATTGACAGAAACACATGAAAATGCATGTACGGCGTGCGCCGTGACCCTGCCAGCGCAGCCGAGCCTTTTGGGTGAGTCTGCATCGGTTCTGATGAAAAGCGACTGGTTTGGGCCCAAAAACACTGAAATTGACAGAAACACATGAAAATGCATGTACGGTGTGCGCCGTGACCCTGCGCAGCCGAGCCTTTGGGGTGAGTCTGCATCGGTTCTGATGAAAAGCCACTAGTTTGGGCCCAATAACACTGAAATTGACAGAAACACATGAAAATGCATGTACGGTGTGCACCGTGACCCTGCCAGCGCAGCCGAGCCTTTAGGGTGAGTCTGCATCGGTTCTGATGAAAAGGCACTAGTTTGGGCCCAATAACACTGAAATTGACAGAAACACATGAAAATGCATGTACGGCGTGCGCCGTGACCCTGCCAGCGCAGCCGAGCCTTTTGGGTGAGTCTGCATCGGTTCTGATGAAAAGCCACTAGTTTGGGCCCAATAACACTGAAATTGACAGAAACACATGAAAATGCATGTACGGCGTGCGCCGTGACCCTGCCAGCGCAGCCGAGCGTTTTGGGTGAGTCTGCATCGGTTCTGATGAAAAGCCACTAGTTTGGGCCCAAAAACACTGAAATTGACAGAAACACATGAAAATGCATGTACGGTGTGCGCCGTGACCCTGCGCAGCCGAGCCTTTTGGGTGAGTCTGCATCGGTTCTGATGAAAAGCCACTAGTTTGGGCCCAATAACACTGAAATTGACAGAAACACATGAAAATGCATGTATGGTGTGCGCCGTGACCCTGCCAGCGCAGCCGAGCCTTTTGGGTGAGTCTGCATCGGTTCTGATGAAAAGCCACTAGTTTGGGCCCAAAAATACTGAAATTGACAGAAACACATGAAAATGCATGTACGGCGTGCGCCGTGACCCTGCCAGCGCAGCCGAGCCTTTTGGGTGAGTCTGCATCGGTTCTGATGAAAAGCCACTAGTTTGGGCCCAATAACACTGAAATTGACAGAAACACATGAAAATACATGTACGGCGTGCGCCGTGACCCTGCCAGCGCAGCCGAGCCTTTTGGGTGAGTCTGCATCGGTTCTGATGAAAAGCCACTAGTTTGGGCCCAATAACACTTAAATGGACAGAAACACATGAAAATACATGTACGGCGTGCGCCGTGACCCTGCCAGCGCAGCCGAGCCTTTTGGGTGAGTCTGCATCGGTTCTGATGAAAAGCCACTAGTTTGGGCCCAATAACACTGAAATTGACAGAAACACATGAAAATACATGTACGGCGTGCGCCGTGACCCTGCCAGCGCAGCCGAGCCTTTTGGGTGAGTCTGCATCGGTTCTGATGAAAAGCCACTAGTTTGGGCCCAATAACACTTAAATGGACAGAAACACATGAAAATACATGTACGGCGTGCGCCGTGACCCTGCCAGCGCAGCCGAGCCTTTTGGGTGAGTCTGCATCGGTTCTGATGAAAAGCCACTAGTTTGGGCCCAATAACACTGAAATTGACAGAAACACATGAAAATGCATGTACGGCGTGCGCCGTGACCCTGCCAGCGCAGCCGAGCCTTTTGGGTGAGTCTGCATCGGTTCTGATGAAAAGCCACTAGTTTGGGCTCAAAAACACTGAAATTGACAGAAACACATGAAAATGCATGTACGGTGTGCGCCGTGACCCTGCGCAGCCGAGCTTTTGGGGTGAGTCTGCATCGGTTCTGATGAAAAGCCACTAGTTTGGGCCCAAAAATACTGAAATTGACAGAAACACATGAAAATGCATGTACGGCGTGCGCCGTGACCCTGCCAGCGCAGCCGAGCCTTTTGGGTGAGTCTGCATCGGTTCTGATGAAAAGCCACTAGTTTGGGCCCAATAACGCTGAAATTGACAGAAACACATGAAAATGCATGTACGGTGTGCGCCGTGACCCTGCCAGCGCAGCCGAGCCTTTTGGGTGAGTCTGCATCGGTTCTGATGAAAAGCCACTAGTTTGGGCCCAATAACACTGAAATTGACAGAAACACATGAAAATGCATGTACGGCGTGCGCCGTGACCCTGCCAGCGCAGCCGAGCCTTTTGGGTGAGTCTGCATCGGTTCTGATGAAAAGCCACTAGTTTGGGCTCAAAAACACTGAAATTGACAGAAACACATGAAAATGCATGTACGGTGTGCGCCGTGACCCTGCGCAGCCGAGCTTTTGGGGTGAGTCTGCATCGGTTCTGATGAAAAGCCACTAGTTTGGGCCCAAAAATACTGAAATTGACAGAAACACATGAAAATGCATGTACGGCGTGCGCCGTGACCCTGCCAGCGCAGCCGAGCCTTTTGGGTGAGTCTGCATCGGTTCTGATGAAAAGCCACTAGTTTGGGCCCAATAACACTGAAATTGACAGAAACACATGAAAGTGTATGTACGGCGTGCGCCGTGACAATGCCAGCGCAGCCGAGCCTTTAGGGTGAGTCTGCATCGGTTCTGATGAAAAGCCACTAGTTTGGGCCCAATAACACTGAAATTGACAGAAACACATGAAAGTGTATGTACGGCGTGCGCCGTGACCCTGCCAGCGCAGCCGAGCCTTTTGGGTGAGTCTGCATCGGTTCTGATGAAAAGCCACTAGTTTGGACCCAAAAACACTGAAATTGACAGAAACACATGAAAATGCATGTACGGTGTGCGCCGTGACCCTGCCAGCGCAGCCGAGCCTTTTGGGTGAGTCTGCATCGGTTATGATGAAAAGCCACTAGTTTGGGCCCAATAACACTGAAATTGACAGAAATACATGAAAATGCATGTACGGCGTGCGCCGTGACCCTGCCAGCGCAGCCGAGCGTTTTGGGTGAGTCTGCATCGGTTCTGATGAAAAGCGACTGGTTTGGGCCCAATAACACTGAAATTGACAGAAACACATGAAAATGCATGTACGGCGTGCGCCGTGACCCTACCAGCGCAGCCGAGCCTTTGGGGTGAGTCTGCATCGGTTCTGATGAAAAGCCACTAGTTTGGGCCCAATAACACTGAAATGGACAGAAACACATGAAAATACATGTACGGCGTGCGCGGTGACCCTGCCAGTGCAGCCGAGCCTTTTGGGTGAGTCTGCATCGGTTATGATGAAAAGCCACTAGTTTGGGCCCAATAACACTGAAATTGACAGAAACACATGAAAATGCATGTACGGTGTGCGCCGTGACCCTGCCAGCGCAGCCGAGCCTTTTGGGTGAGTCTGCATCGGTTCTGATGAAAAGCTACTAGTTTGGGCCCAAAAATACTGAAATTGACAGAAACACATGAAAATGCATGTACGGCGTGCGCCGTGACCCTTCCAGCGCAGCCGAGCCTTTTGGGTGAGTCTGCATCGGTTCTGATGAAAAGCCACTAGTTTGGGCCCAATAACACTGAAATTGACAGAAACACATGAAAATGCATGTACGGCGTGCGCCGTGACCCTGCCAGCGCAGCCGAGCCTTTTGGGTGAGTCTGCATCGGTTCTGATGAAAAGCCACTAGTTTGGGCCCAATAACACTGAAATTGACAGAAACACATGAAAATGCATGTACGGTGTGCGCCCTGACCCTGCATGCGCAGCCGAGCCTTTTGGGTGAGTCTGCATCGGTTCTGATGAAAAGCTACTAGTTTGGGCCCAAAAACACTGAAATTGACAGAAACACATGAAAATGCATGTACGGCGTGCGCCGTGACCCTGCCAGCGCAGCCAAGCCTTTTGGGTGAGTCTGCATCGGTTCTGATGAAAAGCGACTGGTTTGGGCCCAATAACACTGAAATTGACAGAAACACATGAAAATGCATGTACGGCGTGCGCCGTGACCCTACCAGCGCAGCCGAGCCTTTTGGGTGAGTCTGCATCGGTTCTGATGAAAAGCCACTAGTTTGGGCCCAATAACACTGAAATTGACAGAAACACATGAAAATGCATGTACGGCATGCGCCGTAACCCTGCGCAGCCGAGCCTTTGGGGTGAGTCTGCATCGGTTCTGATGAAAAGCCACTAGTTTGGGCCCAATAACACTGAAATTGACAGAAACACATGAAAATACATGTACGGTGTGCGCCGTGACCCTGCCAGCGCAGCCGAGCCTTTTGGGTGAGTCTGCATCGGTTCTCATGAAAAGCCACTAGTTTGGGCCCAATAACACTGAAATTGACAGAAACACATGAAAGTGTATGTACGGCGTGCGCCGTGACAATGCCAGCGCAGCCGAGCCTTTAGGGTGAGTCTGCATCGGTTCTGATGAAAAGCCACTAGTTTGGGCCCAATAACACTGAAATTGACAGAAACACATGAAAGTGTATGTACGGCGTGCGCCGTGACCCTGCCAGCTCAGCCGAGCCTTTTGGGTGAGTCTGCATCGGTTCTGATGAAAAGCCACTAGTTTGGGCCCAAAAATACTGAAATTGACAGAAACACATGAAAATGCATGTACGGCGTGCGCCGTGACCCTGCCAGCGCAGCCGAGCCTTTTGGGTGAGTCTGCATCGGTTCTGATGAAAAGCCACTAGTTTGGGCCCAAAAATACTGAAATTGACAGAAACACATGAAAATGCATGTACGGCGTGCGCCGTGACCCTGCCAGCGCAGCCGAGCCTTTTGGGTGAGTCTGCATCGGTTCTGATGAAAAGCCACTAGTTTGGGCCCAATAACACTGAAATTGACAGAAACACAGGAAAATGCATGTACGGCGTGCGCCGTGACCCTGCCAGCGCAGCCGAGCCTTTTGGGTGAGTCTGCATCGGTTCTGATGAAAAGCGACTGGTTTGGGCCCAATAACACTGAAATTGACAGAAACACATGAAAATGCATGTACGGCGTGCGCCGTGACCCTACCAGCGCAGCCGAGCCTTTTGGGTGAGTCTGCATCGGTTCTGATGAAAAGCCACTAGTTTGGGCCCAATAACACTGAAATTGACAGAAACACATGAAAATGCATGTACGGCATGCGCCGTAACCCTGCGCAGCCGAGCCTTTGGGGTGAGTCTGCATCGGTTCTGATGAAAAGCCACTAGTTTGGGCCCAATAACACTGAAATGGACAGAAACACATGAAAATACATGTACGGCGTGCGCCGTGACCCTGCCAGTGCAGCCGAGCCTTTTGGGTGAGTCTGCATCGGTTCTGATGAAAAGCCACTAGTTTGGGCCCAATAACACTGAAATTGACAGAAACACATGAAAATGCATGTACGGCGTGCGCCGTGACCCTGCCAGCGCAGCCGAGCCTTTTGGGTGAGTCTGCATCGGTTCTGATGAAAAGCCACTAGTTTGGGCCCAATAACACTGAAATTGACAGAAACACATGAAAATGCATGTACGGCGTGCGCCGTGACCCTGCCAGCGCAGCCGAGCCTTTTGGGTGAGTCTGCATCGGTTCTGATGAAAAGCCAGTAGTTTGGGCCCAATAACACTGAAATTGACAGAAACACATGAAAATGCATGTACGGCGTGCGCCGTGACCCTGCCAGCGCAGCCGAGCCTTTTGGGTGAGTCTGCATCGGTTCTGATGAAAAGCCACTAGTTTGGGCCCAATAACACTGAAATTGACAGAAACACATGAAAATACATGTACGGTGTGCGCCGTGACCCTGCCAGCGCAGCCGAGCCTTTTGGGTGAGTCTGCATCGGTTCTGATGAAAAGCGACTGGTTTGGGCCCAATAACACTGAAATTGACAGAAACACATGAAAATGCATGTACGGCGTGCGCCGTGACCCTGCGCAGCCGAGCCTTTGGGGTGAGTCTGCATTGGTTCTGATGAAAAGCCACTAGTTTGGGCCCAATAACAATGAAATTGACAGAAACACATGAAAATGCATGTACGGTGTGCGCTGTGACCTTGCCAGCGCAGCCGAGCCTTTAGGGTGAGTCTGCATCGGTTCTGATGAAAAGCCACTAGTTTGGGCCCAATAACACTGAAATTGACAGAAACACATGAAAGTGTATGTACGGCGTGCGCCGTGACAATGCCAGCGCAGCCGAGCCTTTAGGGTGAGTCTGCATCGGTTCTGATGAAAAGCCACTAGTTTGGGCCCAATAACACTGAAATTGACAGAAACACATGAAAGTGTATGTACGGCGTGCGCCGTGACCCTGCCAGCGCAGCCGAGCCTTTTGGGTGAGTCTGCATCGGTTCTGATGAAAAGCCACTAGTTTGGACCCAAAAACACTGAAATTGACAGAAACACATGAAAATGCATGTACGGTGTGCGCCGTGACCCTGCCAGCGCAGCCGAGCCTTTTGGGTGAGTCTGCATCGGTTATGATGAAAAGCCACTAGTTTGGGCCCAATAACACTGAAATTGACAGAAACACATGAAAATGCATGTACGGCGTGCGCCGTGACCCTGCCAGCGCAGCCGAGCGTTTTGGGTGAGTCTGCATCGGTTCTGATGAAAAGCGACTGGTTTGGGCCCAATAACACTGAAATTGACAGAAACACATGAAAATGCATGTACGGCGTGCGCCGTGACCCTACCAGCGCAGCCGAGCCTTTGGGGTGAGTCTGCATCGGTTCTGATGAAAAGC
Organism: Thunnus thynnus; assembly: GCF_963924715.1. Lineage (NCBI taxonomy): Eukaryota > Metazoa > Chordata > Actinopteri > Scombriformes > Scombridae > Thunnus > Thunnus thynnus. Next base: position 145,894 of record NW_027095966.1, on the reverse strand, counting down.
CACTAGTTTGGGCCCAATAACACTGAAATGGACAGAAACACATGAAAATACATGTACGGCATGCGCGGTGACCCTGCCAGTGCAGCCGAGCCTTTTGGGTGAGTCTTCATCGGTTCTGATGAAAAGCCACTAGTTTGGGCCCAATAACACTGAAATTGACAGAAACACATGAAAATGCATGTACGGTGTGCGCCGTGACCCTGCCAGCGCAGCCGAGCCTTTTGGGTGAGTCTCCATCGGTTCTGATGAAAAGCTACTAGTTTGGGCCCAAAAATACTGAAATTGACAGAAACACATGAAAATGCATGTACGGCGTGCGCCGTGACCCTTCCAGCGCAGCCGAGCCTTTTGGGTGAGTCTGCATCGGTTCTGATGAAAAGCCACTAGTTTGGGCCCAATAACACTGAAATTGACAGAAACACATGAAAATGCATGTACGGCGTGCGCCGTGACCCTGCCAGCGCAGCCGAGCGTTTTGGGTGAGTCTGCATCGGTTCTGATGAAAAGCCACTAGTTTGGGCCCAATAACACTGAAATGGACAGAAACACATGAAAATACATGTACGGCGTGCGCCGTGACCCTGCCAGCGCAGCCGAGCCTTTTGGGTGAGTCTGCATCGGTTCTGATGAAAAGCCACTAGTTTGGGCCCAATAACACTGAAATTGACAGAAACACAGGAAAATGCATGTACGGCGTGCGCCGTGACCCTGCCAGCGCAGCCGAGCCTTTTGGGTGAGTCTGCATCGGTTCTGATGAAAAGCGACTGGTTTGGGCCCAATAACACTGAAATTGACAGAAACACATGAAAATGCATGTACGGCGTGCGCCGTGACCCTACCAGCGCAGCCGAGCCTTTTGGGTGAGTCTGCATCGGTTCTGATGAAAAGCCACTAGTTTGGGCCCAATAACACTGAAATTGACAGAAACACATGAAAATGCATGTACGGCATGCGCCGTAACCCTGCGCAGCCGAGCCTTTGGGGTGAGTCTGCATCGGTTCTGATGAAAAGCCACTAGTTTGGGCCCAATAACACTGAAATGGACAGAAACACATGAAAATACATGTACGGCGTGCGCCGTGACCCTGCCAGTGCAGCCGAGCCTTTTGGGTGAGTCTGCATCGGTTCTGATGAAAAGCCACTAGTTTGGGCCCAATAACACTGAAATTGACAGAAACACATGAAAATGCATGTACGGCGTGCGCCGTGACCCTGCCAGCGCAGCCGAGCCTTTTGGGTGAGTCTGCATCGGTTCTGATGAAAAGCCACTAGTTTGGGCCCAATAACACTGAAATTGACAGAAACACATGAAAATGCATGTACGGCGTGCGCCGTGACCCTGCCAGCGCAGCCGAGCCTTTTGGGTGAGTCTGCATCGGTTCTGATGAAAAGCCAGTAGTTTGGGCCCAATAACACTGAAATTGACAGAAACACATGAAAATGCATGTACGGCGTGCGCCGTGACCCTGCCAGCGCAGCCGAGCCTTTTGGGTGAGTCTGCATCGGTTCTGATGAAAAGCGACTGGTTTGGGCCCAATAACACTGAAATTGACAGAAACACATGAAAATGCATGTACGGCGTGCGCCGTGACCCTGCGCAGCCGAGCCTTTGGGGTGAGTCTGCATTGGTTCTGATGAAAAGCCACTAGTTTGGGCCCAATAACAATGAAATTGACAGAAACACATGAAAATGCATGTACGGTGTGCGCTGTGACCTTGCCAGCGCAGCCGAGCCTTTAGGGTGAGTCTGCATCGGTTCTGATGAAAAGCCACTAGTTTGGGCCCAATAACACTGAAATTGACAGAAACACATGAAAGTGTATGTACGGCGTGCGCCGTGACAATGCCAGCGCAGCCGAGCCTTTAGGGTGAGTCTGCATCGGTTCTGATGAAAAGCCACTAGTTTGGGCCCAATAACACTGAAATTGACAGAAACACATGAAAGTGTATGTACGGCGTGCGCCGTGACCCTGCCAGCGCAGCCGAGCCTTTTGGGTGAGTCTGCATCGGTTCTGATGAAAAGCCACTAGTTTGGACCCAAAAACACTGAAATTGACAGAAACACATGAAAATGCATGTACGGTGTGCGCCGTGACCCTGCCAGCGCAGCCGAGCCTTTTGGGTGAGTCTGCATCGGTTATGATGAAAAGCCACTAGTTTGGGCCCAATAACACTGAAATTGACAGAAACACATGAAAATGCATGTACGGCGTGCGCCGTGACCCTGCCAGCGCAGCCGAGCGTTTTGGGTGAGTCTGCATCGGTTCTGATGAAAAGCGACTGGTTTGGGCCCAATAACACTGAAATTGACAGAAACACATGAAAATGCATGTACGGCGTGCGCCGTGACCCTACCAGCGCAGCCGAGCCTTTGGGGTGAGTCTGCATCGGTTCTGATGAAAAGCCACTAGTTTGGGCCCAATAACACTGAAATGGACAGAAACACATGAAAATACATGTACGGCATGCGCGGTGACCCTGCCAGTGCAGCCGAGCCTTTTGGGTGAGTCTTCATCGGTTCTGATGAAAAGCCACTAGTTTGGGCCCAATAACACTGAAATTGACAGAAACACATGAAAATGCATGTACGGTGTGCGCCGTGACCCTGCCAGCGCAGCCGAGCCTTTTGGGTGAGTCTCCATCGGTTCTGATGAAAAGCTACTAGTTTGGGCCCAAAAATACTGAAATTGACAGAAACACATGAAAATGCATGTACGGCGTGCGCCGTGACCCTTCCAGCGCAGCCGAGCCTTTTGGGTGAGTCTGCATCGGTTCTGATGAAAAGCCACTAGTTTGGGCCCAATAACACTGAAATTGACAGAAACACATGAAAATGCATGTACGGCGTGCGCCGTGACCCTGCCAGCGCAGCCGAGCGTTTTGGGTGAGTCTGCATCGGTTCTGATGAAAAGCCACTAGTTTGGGCCCAATAACACTGAAATGGACAGAAACACATGAAAATACATGTACGGCGTGCGCCGTGACCCTGCCAGCGCAGCCGAGCCTTTTGGGTGAGTCTGCATCGGTTCTGATGAAAAGCCACTAGTTTGGGCCCAATAACACTGAAATTGACAGAAACACATGAAAATGCATGTACGGCGTGCGCCGTGACCCTGCCAGCGCAGCCGAGCCTTTTGGGTGAGTCTGCATCGGTTCTGATGAAAAGCCACTAGTTTGGGCCCAATAACACTGAAATTGACAGAAACACATGAAAATGCATGTACGGTGTGCGCCCTGACCCTGCCAGCGCAGCCGAGCCTTTTGGGTGAGTCTGCATCGGTTCTGATGAGAAGCTACTAGTTTGGGCCCAAAAACACTGAAATTGACAGAAACACATGAAAATGCATGTACGGCGTGCGCCGTGACCCTGCCAGCGCAGCCGAGCCTTTTGGGTGAGTCTGCATCGGTTCTGATGAAAAGCGACTGGTTTGGGCCCAATAACACTGAAATTGACAGAAACACATGAAAATGCATGTACGGCGTGCGCCGTGACCCTGCCAGCGCAGCCGAGCCTTTGGGGTGAGTCTGCATCGGTTCTGATGAAAAGCCACTAGTTTGGGCCCAATAACACTGAAATGGACAGAAACACATGAAAATACATGTACGGCGTGCGCCGTGACCCTGCCAGTGCAGCCGAGCCTTTTGGGTGAGTCTGCATCGGTTCTGATGAAAAGCCACTAGTTTGGGCCCAATAACACTGAAATTGACAGAAACACATGAAAATGCATGTACGGTTTGCGCCGTGACCCTGCCAGCGCAGCCGAGCCTTTTGGGTGAGTCTCCATCGGTTCTGATGAAAAGCCACTAGTTTGGGCCCAATAACACTGAAATGGACAGAAACACATGAAAATACATGTACGGCGTGCGCCGTGACCCTGCCAGCGCAGCCGAGCCTTTTGGGTGAGTCTGCATCGGTTCTGATGAAAAGCCACTAGTTTGGGCCCAATAACACTGAAATTGACAGAAACACATGAAAATGCATGTACGGCGTGCGCCGTGACCCTGCCAGCGCAGCCGAGCCTTTTGGGTGAGTCTGCATCGGTTCTGATGAAAAGCCACTAGTTTGGGCCCAATAACACTGAAATTGACAGAAACACATGATAATGCATGTACGGTGTGCGCCCTGACCCTGCCAGCGCAGCCGAGCCTTTTGGGTGAGTCTGCATCGGTTCTGATGAGAAGCTACTAGTTTGGGCCCAAAAACACTGAAATTGACAGAAACACATGAAAATGCATGTACGGCGTGCGCCGTGACCCTGCCAGCGCAGCCGAGCCTTTTGGGTGAGTCTGCATCGGTTCTGATGAAAAGCGACTGGTTTGGGCCCAATAACACTGAAATTGACAGAAACACATGAAAATGCATGTACGGCGTGCGCCGTGACCCTACCAGCGCAGCCGAGCCTTTGGGGTGAGTCTGCATCAGTTCTGATGAAAAGCCACTAGTTTGGGCCCAATAACACTGAAATGGACAGAAACACATGAAAATACATGTACGGCGTGCGCCGTGACCCTGCCAGTGCAGCCGAGCCTTTTGGGTGAGTCTGCATCGGTTCTGATGAAAAGCCACTAGTTTGGGCCCAATAACACTGAAATTGACAGAAACACATGAAAATGCATGTACGGTTTGCGCCGTGACCCTGCCAGCGCAGCCGAGCCTTTTGGGTGAGTCTCCATTGGTTCTGATGAAAAGCTACTAGTTTGGGCCCAAAAATACTAAAATTGACAGAAACACATGAAAATGCATGTACGGCGTGCGCCGTGACCCTTCCAGCGCAGCCGAGCCTTTTGGGTGAGTCTGCATCGGTTCTGATGAAAAGCCACTAGTTTGGGCCCAATAACACTGAAATTGACAGAAACACATGAAAATGCATGTACGGCGTGCGCCGTGACCCTGCCAGCGCAGCCGAGCGTTTTGGGTGAGTCTGCATCGGTTCTGATGAAAAGCCACTAGTTTGGGCCCAATAACACTGAAATGGACAGAAACACATGAAAATACATGTACGGCGTGCGCCGTGACCCTGCCAGCGCAGCCGAGCCTTTTGGGTGAGTCTGCATCGGTTCTGATGAAAAGCCACTAGTTTGGGCCCAATAACACTGAAATTGACAGAAACACATGAAAATGCATGTACGGCGTGCGCCGTGACCCTGCCAGCGCAGCCGAGCCTTTTGGGTGAGTCTGCATCGGTTCTGATGAAAAGCCACTAGTTTGGGCCCAATAACACTGAAATTGACAGAAACACATGAAAATGCATGTACGGTGTGCGCCCTGACCCTGCCAGCGCAGCCGAGCCTTTTGGGTGAGTCTGCATCGGTTCTGATGAAAAGCCACTAGTTTGGGCCCAAAAACACTGAAATTGACAGAAACACATGAAAATGTATGTACGGCGTGCGCCGTGACCCTGCCAGCGCAGCCGAGCCTTTTGGGTGAGTCTGCATCGGTTCTGATGAAAAGCGACTGGTTTGGGCCCAATAACACTGAAATTGACAGAAACACATGAAAATGCATGTACGGCGTGCGCCGTGACCCTACCAGCGCAGCCGAGCCTTTTGGGTGAGTCTGCATCGGTTCTGATGAAAAGCCACTAGTTTGGGCCCAATAACACTGAAATTGACAGAAACACATGAAAATACATGTACGGCGTGCGCCGATACCCTGCCAGCGCAGCCGAGCCTTTTGGGTGAGTCTGCATCGGTTCTGACGAAAAGCCACTAGTTTGGGCCTAATAACACTTAAATGGAAAGAAACACATGAAAATACATGTACGACGTGCGCCGTGACCCTGCCAGCGCAGCCGAGCCTTTTGGGTGAGTCTGCATCGGTTCTGATGAAAAGCCACTAGTTTGGGCCCAATAACACTGAAATTGACAGAAACACATGAAAATGCATGTACGGCGTGCGTCGTGACCCTGCCAGCGCAGCCGAGCCTTTTGGGTGAGTCTGCATCGGTTCTGATGAAAAGCCACTAGTTTGGGCCCAAAAACACTGAAATTGACAGAAACACATGAAAATGCATGTACGGTGTGCGCCGTGACCCTGCGCAGCCGAGCCTTTGGGGTGAGTCTGCATCGGTTCTGATGAAAAGCCACTAGTTTGGGCCCAATAACACTGAAATTGACAGAAACACATGAAAATGCATGTACGGTGTGCGCCGTGACCCTGCCAGCGCAGCCGAGCCTTTTGGGTGAGTCTGCATCGGTTCTGATGAAAAGTCACTAGTTTGGGCCCAATAACACTGAAATTGACAGAAACACATGAAAATGCATGTACGGTGTGCGCCGTGACCCTGCCAGCGCAGCCGAGCCTTTTGGGTGAGTCTGCATCGGTTCTGATGAAAAGCCACTAGTTTGGGCCCAAAAATACTGAAATTGACAGAAACACATGAAAATGCATGTACGGCGTGCGCCGTGACCCTGCCAGCGCAGCCGAGCCTTTTGGGTGAGTCTGCATCGGTTCTGATGAAAAGCCACTAGTTTGGGCCCAATAACACTGAAATTGACAGAAACACATGAAAATGCATGTACGGCGTGCACCGTGACCCTGCCAGTGCAGCCGAGCCTTTTGGGTGAGTCTGCATCGGTTCTGATGAAAAGCGACTGGTTTGGGCCCAATAACACTGAAATTGACAGAAACACATGAAAATGCATGTACGGCGTGCGCCGTGACCCTACCAGCGCAGCCGAGCCTTTTGGGTGAGTCTGCATCGGTTCTGATGAAAAGCCACTAGTTTGGGCCCAATAACACTGAAATTGACAGAAACACATGAAAATGCATGTACGGCATGCGCCGTAACCCTGCGCAGCCGAGCCTTTGGGGTGAGTCTGCATCGGTTCTGATGAAAAGCCACTAGTTTGGGCCCAATAACACTGAAATTGACAGAAACACATGAAAATACATGTACGGTGTGCGCCGTGACCCTGCCAGCGCAGCCGAGCCTTTTGGGTGAGTCTGCATCGGTTCTGATGAAAAGCCACTAGTTTGGGCCCAATAACACTGAAATTGACAGAAACACATGAAAGTGTATGTACGGCGTGCGCCGTGACAATGCCAGCGCAGCCGAGCCTTTAGGGTGAGTCTGCATCGGTTCTGATGAAAAGCCACTAGTTTGGGCCCAATAACACTGAAATTGACAGAAACACATGAAAGTGTATGTACGGCATGCGCCGTGACCCTGCCAGCACAGCCGAGCCTTTTGGGTGAGTCTGCATCGGTTCTGATGAAAAGCCACTAGTTTGGGCCCAAAAATACTGAAATTGACAGAAACACATGAAAATGCATGTACGGCGTGCGCCGTGACCCTGCCAGCGCAGCCGAGCCTTTTGGGTGAGTCTGCATCGGTTCTGATGAAAAGCCACTAGTTTGGGCCCAATAACACTGAAATTGACAGAAACACATGAAAATGCATGTACGGCGTGCGCCGTGACCCTGCCTGCGCAGACGAGCCTTTTGGGTGAGTCTGCATCGGTTCTGATGAAAAGCCACTAGTTTGGGCCCAATAACACTGAAATTGACAGAAACACATGAAAATACATGTACGGTGTGCGCCGTGACCCTGCCAGCGCAGCCGAGCCTTTTGGGTGAGTCTGCATCGGTTCTGATGAAAAGCGACTGGTTTGGGCCCAATAACACTGAAATTGACAGAAACACATGAAAATGCATGTACGGCGTGCGCCGTGACCCTGCGCAGCCGAGCCTTTGGGGTGAGTCTGCATTGGTTCTGATGAAAAGCCACTAGTTTGAGCCCAATAACAATGAAATTGACAGAAACACATGAAAATGCATGTACGGTGTGCGCTGTGACCTTGCCAGCGCAGCCGAGCCTTTAGGGTGAGTCTGCATCGGTTCTGATGAAAAGCCACTAGTTTGGGCCCAATAACACTGAAATTGACAGAAACACATGAAAGTGTATGTACGGCGTGCGCCGTGACAATGCCAGCGCAGCCGAGCCTTTAGGGTGAGTCTGCATCGGTTCTGATGAAAAGCCACTAGTTTGGGCCCAATAACACTGAAATTGACAGAAACACATGAAAGTGTATGTACGGCGTGCGCCGTGACCCTGCCAGCGCAGCCGAGCCTTTTGGGTGAGTCTGCATCGGTTCTGATGAAAAGCCACTAGTTTGGACCCAAAAACACTGAAATTGACAGAAACACATGAAAATGCATGTACGGTGTGCGCCGTGACCCTGCCAGCGCAGCCGAGCCTTTTGGGTGAGTCTGCATCGGTTATGATGAAAAGCCACTAGTTTGGGCCCAATAACACTGAAATTGACAGAAACACATGAAAATGCATGTACGGCGTGCGCCGTGACCCTGCCAGCGCAGCCGAGCGTTTTGGGTGAGTCTGCATCGGTTCTGATGAAAAGCGACTGGTTTGGGCCCAATAACACTGAAATTGACAGAAACACATGAAAATGCATGTACGGCGTGCGCCGTGACCCTACCAGCGCAGCCGAGCCTTTGGGGTGAGTCTGCATCGGTTCTGATGAAAAGCCACTAGTTTGGGCCCAATAACACTGAAATGGACAGAAACACATGAAAATACATGTACGGCGTGCGCCGTGACCCTGCCAGTGCAGCCGAGCCTTTTGGGTGAGTCTGCATCGGTTCTGATGAAAAGCCACTAGTTTGGGCCCAATAACACTGAAATTGACAGAAACACATGAAAATGCATGTACGGCGTGCGCCGTGACCCTGCCAGCGCAGCCGAGCCTTTTGGGTGAGTCTGCATCGGTTCTGATGAAAAGCTACTAGTTTGGGCCCAAAAATACTGAAATTGACAGAAACACATGAAAATGCATGTACGGCGTGCGCCGTGACCCTTCCAGCGCAGCCGAGCCTTTTGGGTGAGTCTGCATCGGTTCTGATGAAAAGCCACTAGTTTGGGCCCAAAAGTACTGAAATTGACAGAAACACATGAAAATGCATGTACGGCGTGCGCCGTGACCCTGCCAGCGCAGCCGAGCCTTTTGGGTGAGTCTGCATCGGTTCTGATGAAAAGCCACTAGTTTGGGCCCAATAACACTGAAATTGACAGAAACACATGAAAATGCATGTACGGCGTGCGCCGTGACCCTGCCTGCGCAGACGAGCCTTTTGGGTGAGTCTGCATCGGTTCTGATGAAAAGCCACTAGTTTGGGCCCAATAACACTGAAATTGACAGAAACACATGAAAATGCATGTACGGTGTGCGCCGTGACCCTGCCAGCGCAGCCGAGCCTTTTGGGTGAGTCTGCATCGGTTCTGATGAAAAGCCACTAGTTTGGGCCCAAAAGTACTGAAATTGACAGAAACACATGAAAATGCATGTACGGCGTGCGCCGTGACAATGCCAGCGCAGCCGAGCCTTTAGGGTGAGTCTGCATCGGTTCTGATGAAAAGCCACTAGTTTGGGCCCAATAACACTGAAATTGACAGAAACACATGAAAATACATGTACGGTGTGCGCCGTGACCCTGCCAGCGCAGCCGAGCCTTTTGGGTGAGTCTGCATCGGTTCTGATGAAAAGCCACTAGTTTGGGCCCAAAAATACTGAAATTGACAGAAACACTTGAAAATACATGTACGGCGTGCGCCGTGACCCTGCCAGCACAGCCGAGCCTTTTGGGTGAGTCTGCATCGGTTCTGATGAAAAGCCACTAGTTTGGGCCCAAAAATACTGAAATTGACAGAAACACATGAAAATGCATGTACGGCGTGCGCCGTGACCCTGCCAGCGCAGCCGAGCCTTTTGGGTGAGTCTGCATCGGTTCTGATGAAAAGCCACTAGTTTGGGCCCAATAACACTGAAATTGACAGAAACACATGAAAATGCATGTACGGCGTGCGCCGTGACCCTGCCTGCGCAGACGAGCCTTTTGGGTGAGTCTGCATCGGTTCTGATGAAAAGCCACTAGTTTGGGCCCAATAACACTGAAATGGACAGAAACACATGAAAATACATGTACGGCGTGCGCCGTGACCCTGCCAGTGCAGCCGAGCCTTTTGGGTGAGTCTGCATCGGTTCTGATGAAAAGCCACTAGTTTGGGCCCAATAACACTGAAATTGACAGAAACACATGAAAATGCATGTACGGCGTGCGCCGTGACCCTGCCAGCGCAGCCGAGCCTTTTGGGTGAGTCTGCATCGGTTCTGATGAAAAGCCACTAGTTTGGGCCCAATAACACTGAAATTGACAGAAACACATGAAAATGCATGTACGGTGTGCGCCGTGACCCTGCCAGCGCAGCCGAGCCTTTTGGGTGAGTCTGCATCGGTTCTGATGAAAAGCTACTAGTTTGGGCCCAAAAATACTGAAATTGACAGAAACACATGAAAATGCATGTACGGCGTGCGCCGTGACCCTTCCAGCGCAGCCGAGCCTTTTGGGTGAGTCTGCATCGGTTCTGATGAAAAGCCACTAGTTTGGGCCCAAAAGTACTGAAATTGACAGAAACACATGAAAATGCATGTACGGCGTGCGCCGTGACCCTGCCAGCGCAGCCGAGCCTTTTGGGTGAGTCTGCATCGGTTCTGATGAAAAGCCACTAGTTTGGGCCCAATAACACTGAAATTGACAGAAACACATGAAAATGCATGTACGGCGTGCGCCGTGACCCTGCCTGCGCAGACGAGCCTTTTGGGTGAGTCTGCATCGGTTCTGATGAAAAGCCACTAGTTTGGGCCCAATAACACTGAAATTGACAGAAACACATGAAAATGCATGTACGGCGTGCGCCGTGACCCTGCCAGCGCAGCCGAGCCTTTTGGGTGAGTCTGCATCGGTTCTGATGAAAAGCCACTAGTTTGGGCCCAAAAGTACTGAAATTGACAGAAACACATGAAAATGCATGTACGGCGTGCGCCGTGACCCTACCAGCGCAGCCGAGCCTTTGGGGTGAGTCTGCATCGGTTCTGATGAAAAGCCACTAGTTTGGGCCCAATAACACTGAAATGGACAGAAACACATGAAAATACATGTACGGCGTGCGCCGTGACCCTGCCAGTGCAGCCGAGCCTTTTGGGTGAGTCTGCATCGGTTCTGATGAAAAGCTACTAGTTTGGGCCCAATAACACTGAAATTGACAGAAACACATGAAAATGCATGTACGGCGTGCGCCGTGACCCTGCCAGCGCAGCCGAGCCTTTGGGGTGAGTCTGCATCGGTTCTGATGAAAAGCCACTAGTTTGGGCCCAATAACACTGAAATTGACAGAAACACATGAAAATGCATGTACGGCGTGCGCCGTGACCCTGCCAGCGCAGCCGAGCCTTTTGGGTGAGTCTGCATCGGTTCTGATGAAAAGCGACTGGTTTGGGCCCAATAACACTGAAATTGACAGAAACACATGAAAATGCATGTACGGCGTGCGCCGTGACCCTGCCAGCGCAGCCGAGCCTTTTGGGTGAGTCTGCATCGGTTCTGATGAAAAGCCACTAGTTTGGGCCCAATAACACTGAAATTGACAGAAACACATGAAAATGCATGTACGGCGTGCGCCGTGACCCTGCCAGCGCAGCCGAGCCTTTTGGGTGAGTCTGCATCGGTTCTGATGAAAAGCGACTGGTTTGGGCCCAATAACACTGAAATTGACAGAAACACATGAAAATGCATGTACGGCATGCGCCGTAACCCTGCGCAGCCGAGCCTTTGGGGTGAGTCTGCATCGGTTCTGATGAAAAGCCACTAGTTTGGGCCCAATAACACTGAAATTGACAGAAACACATGAAAATGCATGTACGGCATGCGCCGTAACCCTGCGCAGCCGAGCCTTTTGGGTGAGTCTGCATCGGCTCTGATGAAAAGCCACTAGTTTGGGCCCAATAACACTGAAATTGACAGAAACACATGAAAATGCATGTACTTTTTGCGCCGTGACCCTGCCAGCGCAGCCGAGCCTTTTGGGTGAGTCTGCATCGGTTCTGATGAAAAGCCACTAGTTTGGGCCCAATAACACTGAAATTGACAGAAACACATGAAAATACATGTACGGTGTGCGCCGTGACCCTGCCAGCGCAGCCGAGCCTTTTGGGTGAGTCTGCATCGGTTCTGATGAAAAGCCACTAGTTTGGGCCCAAAAATACTGAAATTGACAGAAACACTTGAAAATACATGTACGGCGTGCGCCGTGACCCTGCCAGCACAGCCGAGCCTTTTGGGTGAGTCTGCATCGGTTCTGATGAAAAGCCACTAGTTTGGGCCCAAAAATACTGAAATTGACAGAAACACATGAAAATGCATGTACGGCGTGCGCCGTGACCCTGCCAGCGCAGCCGAGCCTTTTGGGTGAGTCTGCATCGGTTCTGATGAAAAGCCACTAGTTTGGGCCCAATAACACTGAAATTGACAGAAACACATGAAAATGCATGTACGGCGTGCGCCGTGACCCTGCCTGCGCAGACGAGCCTTTTGGGTGAGTCTGCATCGGTTCTGATGAAAAGCCACTAGTTTGGGCCCAATAACACTGAAATGGACAGAAACACATGAAAATACATGTACGGCGTGCGCCGTGACCCTGCCAGTGCAGCCGAGCCTTTTGGGTGAGTCTGCATCGGTTCTGATGAAAAGCCACTAGTTTGGGCCCAATAACACTGAAATTGACAGAAACACATGAAAATGCATGTACGGCGTGCGCCGTGACCCTGCCAGCGCAGCCGAGCCTTTTGGGTGAGTCTGCATCGGTTCTGATGAAAAGCCACTAGTTTGGGCCCAATAACACTGAAATTGACAGAAACACATGAAAATGCATGTACGGTGTGCGCCGTGACCCTGCCAGCGCAGCCGAGCCTTTTGGGTGAGTCTGCATCGGTTCTGATGAAAAGCTACTAGTTTGGGCCCAAAAATACTGAAATTGACAGAAACACATGAAAATGCATGTACGGCGTGCGCCGTGACCCTTCCAGCGCAGCCGAGCCTTTTGGGTGAGTCTGCATCGGTTCTGATGAAAAGCCACTAGTTTGGGCCCAAAAGTACTGAAATTGACAGAAACACATGAAAATGCATGTACGGCGTGCGCCGTGACCCTGCCAGCGCAGCCGAGCCTTTTGGGTGAGTCTGCATCGGTTCTGATGAAAAGCCACTAGTTTGGGCCCAATAACACTGAAATTGACAGAAACACATGAAAATGCATGTACGGCGTGCGCCGTGACCCTGCCTGCGCAGACGAGCCTTTTGGGTGAGTCTGCATCGGTTCTGATGAAAAGCCACTAGTTTGGGCCCAATAACACTGAAATTGACAGAAACACATGAAAATGCATGTACGGCGTGCGCCGTGACCCTGCCAGCGCAGCCGAGCCTTTTGGGTGAGTCTGCATCGGTTCTGATGAAAAGCCACTAGTTTGGGCCCAAAAGTACTGAAATTGACAGAAACACATGAAAATGCATGTACGGCGTGCGCCGTGACCCTACCAGCGCAGCCGAGCCTTTGGGGTGAGTCTGCATCGGTTCTGATGAAAAGCCACTAGTTTGGGCCCAATAACACTGAAATGGACAGAAACACATGAAAATACATGTACGGCGTGCGCCGTGACCCTGCCAGTGCAGCCGAGCCTTTTGGGTGAGTCTGCATCGGTTCTGATGAAAAGCTACTAGTTTGGGCCCAATAACACTGAAATTGACAGAAACACATGAAAATGCATGTACGGCGTGCGCCGTGACCCTGCCAGCGCAGCCGAGCCTTTGGGGTGAGTCTGCATCGGTTCTGATGAAAAGCCACTAGTTTGGGCCCAATAACACTGAAATTGACAGAAACACATGAAAATGCATGTACGGCGTGCGCCGTGACCCTGCCAGCGCAGCCGAGCCTTTTGGGTGAGTCTGCATCGGTTCTGATGAAAAGCGACTGGTTTGGGCCCAATAACACTGAAATTGACAGAAACACATGAAAATGCATGTACGGCGTGCGCCGTGACCCTGCCAGCGCAGCCGAGCCTTTTGGGTGAGTCTGCATCGGTTCTGATGAAAAGCCACTAGTTTGGGCCCAATAACACTGAAATTGACAGAAACACATGAAAATGCATGTACGGCGTGCGCCGTGACCCTGCCAGCGCAGCCGAGCCTTTTGGGTGAGTCTGCATCGGTTCTGATGAAAAGCGACTGGTTTGGGCCCAATAACACTGAAATTGACAGAAACACATGAAAATGCATGTACGGCATGCGCCGTAACCCTGCGCAGCCGAGCCTTTGGGGTGAGTCTGCATCGGTTCTGATGAAAAGCCACTAGTTTGGGCCCAATAACACTGAAATTGACAGAAACACATGAAAATGCATGTACGGCATGCGCCGTAACCCTGCGCAGCCGAGCCTTTTGGGTGAGTCTGCATCGGCTCTGATGAAAAGCCACTAGTTTGGGCCCAATAACACTGAAATTGACAGAAACACATGAAAATGCATGTACTTTTTGCGCCGTGACCCTGCCAGCGCAGCCGAGCCTTTTGGGTGAGTCTGCATCGGTTCTGATGAAAAGCCACTAGTTTGGGCCCAATAACACTGAAATTGACAGAAACACATGAAAATACATGTACGGTGTGCGCCGTGACCCTGCCAGCGCAGCCGAGCCTTTTGGGTGAGTCTGCATCGGTTCTGATGAAAAGCCACTAGTTTGGGCCCAAAAATACTGAAATTGACAGAAACACTTGAAAATACATGTACGGCGTGCGCCGTGACCCTGCCAGCACAGCCGAGCCTTTTGGGTGAGTCTGCATCGGTTCTGATGAAAAGCCACTAGTTTGGGCCCAAAAATACTGAAATTGACAGAAACACATGAAAATGCATGTACGGCGTGCGCCGTGACCCTGCCAGCGCAGCCGAGCCTTTTGGGTGAGTCTGCATCGGTTCTGATGAAAAGCCACTAGTTTGGGCCCAATAACACTGAAATTGACAGAAACACATGAAAATGCATGTACGGCGTGCGCCGTGACCCTGCCAGCGCAGCCGAGCCTTTTGGGTGAGTCTGCATCGGTTCTGATGAAAAGCCACTAGTTTGGGCCCAATAACACTGAAATTGACAGAAACACATGAAAATGCATGTACGGCGTGCGCCGTGACCCTGCCAGCGCAGCCGAGCCTTTTGGGTGAGTCTGCATCGGTTCTGATGAAAAGCGACTGGTTTGGGCCCAATAACACTGAAATTGACAGAAACACATGAAAATGCATGTACGGCGTGCGCCGTGACCCTGCCAGCGCAGCCGAGCCTTTTGGGTGAGTCTGCATCGGTTCTGATGAAAAGCCACTAGTTTGGGCCCAATAACACTGAAATTGACAGAAACACATGAAAATGCATGTACGGCGTGCGCCGTGACCCTGCCAGCGCAGCCGAGCCTTTTGGGTGAGTCTGCATCGGTTCTGATGAAAAGCGACTGGTTTGGGCCCAATAACACTGAAATTGACAGAAACACATGAAAATGCATGTACGGCATGCGCCGTAACCCTGCGCAGCCGAGCCTTTGGGGTGAGTCTGCATCGGTTCTGATGAAAAGCCACTAGTTTGGGCCCAATAACACTGAAATTGACAGAAACACATGAAAATGCATGTACGGCATGCGCCGTAACCCTGCGCAGCCGAGCCTTTTGGGTGAGTCTGCATCGGCTCTGATGAAAAGCCACTAGTTTGGGCCCAATAACACTGAAATTGACAGAAACACATGAAAATGCATGTACTTTTTGCGCCGTGACCCTGCCAGCGCAGCCGAGCCTTTTGGGTGAGTCTGCATCGGTTCTGATGAAAAGCCACTAGTTTGGGCCCAATAACACTGAAATTGACAGAAACACATGAAAATGCATGTACGGCGTGCGCCGTGACCCTGCCTGCGCAGACGAGCCTTTTGGGTGAGTCTGCATCGGTTCTGATGAAAAGCCACTAGTTTGGGCCCAATAACACTGAAATTGACAGAAACACATGAAAATGCATGTACGGCGTGCGCCGTGACCCTGCCAGCGCAGCCGAGCCTTTTGGGTGAGTCTGCATCGGTTCTGATGAAAAGCCACTAGTTTGGGCCCAAAAGTACTGAAATTGACAGAAACACATGAAAATGCATGTACGGCGTGCGCCGTGACCCTACCAGCGCAGCCGAGCCTTTGGGGTGAGTCTGCATCGGTTCTGATGAAAAGCCACTAGTTTGGGCCCAATAACACTGAAATGGACAGAAACACATGAAAATACATGTACGGCGTGCGCCGTGACCCTGCCAGTGCAGCCGAGCCTTTTGGGTGAGTCTGCATCGGTTCTGATGAAAAGCTACTAGTTTGGGCCCAATAACACTGAAATTGACAGAAACACATGAAAATGCATGTACGGCGTGCGCCGTGACCCTGCCAGCGCAGCCGAGCCTTTGGGGTGAGTCTGCATCGGTTCTGATGAAAAGCCACTAGTTTGGGCCCAATAACACTGAAATTGACAGAAACACATGAAAATGCATGTACGGCGTGCGCCGTGACCCTGCCAGCGCAGCCGAGCCTTTTGGGTGAGTCTGCATCGGTTCTGATGAAAAGCGACTGGTTTGGGCCCAATAACACTGAAATTGACAGAAACACATGAAAATGCATGTACGGCGTGCGCCGTGACCCTGCCAGCGCAGCCGAGCCTTTTGGGTGAGTCTGCATCGGTTCTGATGAAAAGCCACTAGTTTGGGCCCAATAACACTGAAATTGACAGAAACACATGAAAATGCATGTACGGCGTGCGCCGTGACCCTGCCAGCGCAGCCGAGCCTTTTGGGTGAGTCTGCATCGGTTCTGATGAAAAGCGACTGGTTTGGGCCCAATAACACTGAAATTGACAGAAACACATGAAAATGCATGTACGGCATGCGCCGTAACCCTGCGCAGCCGAGCCTTTGGGGTGAGTCTGCATCGGTTCTGATGAAAAGCCACTAGTTTGGGCCCAATAACACTGAAATTGACAGAAACACATGAAAATGCATGTACGGCATGCGCCGTAACCCTGCGCAGCCGAGCCTTTTGGGTGAGTCTGCATCGGCTCTGATGAAAAGCCACTAGTTTGGGCCCAATAACACTGAAATTGACAGAAACACATGAAAATGCATGTACTTTTTGCGCCGTGACCCTGCCAGCGCAGCCGAGCCTTTTGGGTGAGTCTGCATCGGTTCTGATGAAAAGCCACTAGTTTGGGCCCAATAACACTGAAATTGACAGAAACACATGAAAATACATGTACGGTGTGCGCCGTGACCCTGCCAGCGCAGCCGAGCCTTTTGGGTGAGTCTGCATCGGTTCTGATGAAAAGCCACTAGTTTGGGCCCAAAAATACTGAAATTGACAGAAACACTTGAAAATACATGTACGGCGTGCGCCGTGACCCTGCCAGCACAGCCGAGCCTTTTGGGTGAGTCTGCATCGGTTCTGATGAAAAGCCACTAGTTTGGGCCCAAAAATACTGAAATTGACAGAAACACATGAAAATGCATGTACGGCGTGCGCCGTGACCCTGCCAGCGCAGCCGAGCCTTTTGGGTGAGTCTGCATCGGTTCTGATGAAAAGCCACTAGTTTGGGCCCAATAACACTGAAATTGACAGAAACACATGAAAATGCATGTACGGCGTGCGCCGTGACCCTGCCAGCGCAGACGAGCCTTTTGGGTGAGTCTGCATCGGTTCTGATGAAAAGCCACTAGTTTGGGCCCAATAACACTGAAATTGACAGAAACACATGAAAATGCATGTACGGCGTGCGCCGTGACCCTGCCAGCGCAGCCGAGCCTTTTGGGTGAGTCTGCATCGGTTCTGATGAAAAGCGACTGGTTTGGGCCCAATAACACTGAAATTGACAGAAACACATGAAAATGCATGTACGGCGTGCGCCGTGACCCTGCCAGCGCAGCCGAGCCTTTTGGGTGAGTCTGCATCGGTTCTGATGAAAAGCCACTAGTTTGGGCCCAATAACACTGAAATTGACAGAAACACATGAAAATGCATGTACGGCGTGCGCCGTGACCCTGCCAGCGCAGCCGAGCCTTTTGGGTGAGTCTGCATCGGTTCTGATGAAAAGCGACTGGTTTGGGCCCAATAACACTGAAATTGACAGAAACACATGAAAATGCATGTACGGCATGCGCCGTAACCCTGCGCAGCCGAGCCTTTGGGGTGAGTCTGCATCGGTTCTGATGAAAAGCCACTAGTTTGGGCCCAATAACACTGAAATTGACAGAAACACATGAAAATGCATGTACGGCATGCGCCGTAACCCTGCGCAGCCGAGCCTTTTGGGTGAGTCTGCATCGGCTCTGATGAAAAGCCACTAGTTTGGGCCCAATAACACTGAAATTGACAGAAACACATGAAAATGCATGTACTTTTTGCGCCGTGACCCTGCCAGCGCAGCCGAGCCTTTTGGGTGAGTCTGCATCGCTTCAGATGAAAAGCCACTAGTTTGGGCCCAATAACACTGAAATTGACAGAAACACATGAAAATGCATGTACGGCGTGCGCCGTGACCCTGCCAGCGCAGCCGAGCCTTTTGGGTGAGTCTGCATCGGTTCTGATGAAAAGCGACTGGTTTGGGCCCAATAACACTGAAATTGACAGAAACACATGAAAATGCATGTACGGCGTGCGCCGTGACCCTGCCAGCGCAGCCGAGCCTTTTGGGTGAGTCTGCATCGGTTCTGATGAAAAGCCACTAGTTTGGGCCCAATAACACTGAAATTGACAGAAACACATGAAAATGCATGTACGGCGTGCGCCGTGACCCTGCCAGCGCAGCCGAGCCTTTTGGGTGAGTCTGCATCGGTTCTGATGAAAAGCGACTGGTTTGGGCCCAATAACACTGAAATTGACAGAAACACATGAAAATGCATGTACGGCGTGCGCCGTGACCCTGCGCAGCCGAGCCTTTGGGGTGAGTCTGCATTGGTTCTGATGAAAAGCCACTAGTTTGAGCCCAATAACAATGAAATTGACAGAAACACATGAAAATGCATGTACGGTGTGCGCTGTGACCTTGCCAGCGCAGCCGAGCCTTTAGGGTGAGTCTGCATCGGTTCTGATGAAAAGCCACTAGTTTGGGCCCAATAACACTGAAATTGACAGAAACACATGAAAGTGTATGTACGGCGTGCGCCGTGACAATGCCAGCGCAGCCGAGCCTTTAGGGTGAGTCTGCATCGGTTCTGATGAAAAGCCACTAGTTTGGGCCCAATAACACTGAAATTGACAGAAACACATGAAAGTGTATGTACGGCGTGCGCCGTGACCCTGCCAGCGCAGCCGAGCCTTTTGGGTGAGTCTGCATCGGTTCTGATGAAAAGCCACTAGTTTGGACCCAAAAACACTGAAATTGACAGAAACACATGAAAATGCATGTACGGTGTGCGCCGTGACCCTGCCAGTGCAGCCGAGCCTTTTGG
Organism: Thunnus thynnus; assembly: GCF_963924715.1. Lineage (NCBI taxonomy): Eukaryota > Metazoa > Chordata > Actinopteri > Scombriformes > Scombridae > Thunnus > Thunnus thynnus. Next base: position 126,556 of record NW_027095966.1, on the reverse strand, counting down.
GTGAGTCTGCATCGGTTCTGATGAAAAGCCACTAGTTTGGGCCCAATAACACTGAAATTGACAGAAACACATGAAAATGCATGTACGGCGTGCGCCGTGACCCTGCCAGCGCAGCCGAGCCTTTTGGGTGAGTCTGCATCGGTTCTGATGAAAAGCCACTAGTTTGGGCCCAATAACACTGAAATTGACAGAAACACATGAAAATGCATGTACGGTGTGCGCCGTGACCCTGCCAGCGCAGCCGAGCCTTTTGGGTGAGTCTGCATCGGTTCTGATGAAAAGCTACTAGTTTGGGCCCAAAAATACTGAAATTGACAGAAACACATGAAAATGCATGTACGGCGTGCGCCGTGACCCTTCCAGCGCAGCCGAGCCTTTTGGGTGAGTCTGCATCGGTTCTGATGAAAAGCCACTAGTTTGGGCCCAAAAGTACTGAAATTGACAGAAACACATGAAAATGCATGTACGGCGTGCGCCGTGACCCTGCCAGCGCAGCCGAGCCTTTTGGGTGAGTCTGCATTGGTTCTGATGAAAAGCCACTAGTTTGAGCCCAATAACACTGAAATTGACAGAAACACATGAAAGTGTATGTACGGCGTGCGCCGTGACAATGCCAGCGCAGCCGAGCCTTTAGGGTGAGTCTGCATCGGTTCTGATGAAAAGCCACTAGTTTGGGCCCAATAACACTGAAATTGACAGAAACACATGAAAATACATGTACGGTGTGCGCCGTGACCCTGCCAGCGCAGCCGAGCCTTTTGGGTGAGTCTGCATCGGTTCTGATGAAAAGCCACTAGTTTGGGCCCAAAAATACTGAAATTGACAGAAACACTTGAAAATACATGTACGGCGTGCGCCGTGACCCTGCCAGCACAGCCGAGCCTTTTGGGTGAGTCTGCATCGGTTCTGATGAAAAGCCACTAGTTTGGGCCCAAAAATACTGAAATTGACAGAAACACATGAAAATGCATGTACGGCGTGCGCCGTGACCCTGCCAGCGCAGCCGAGCCTTTTGGGTGAGTCTGCATCGGTTCTGATGAAAAGCCACTAGTTTGGGCCCAATAACACTGAAATTGACAGAAACACATGAAAATGCATGTACGGCGTGCGCCGTGACCCTGCCTGCGCAGACGAGCCTTTTGGGTGAGTCTGCATCGGTTCTGATGAAAAGCCACTAGTTTGGGCCCAATAACACTGAAATGGACAGAAACACATGAAAATACATGTACGGCGTGCGCCGTGACCCTGCCAGTGCAGCCGAGCCTTTTGGGTGAGTCTGCATCGGTTCTGATGAAAAGCCACTAGTTTGGGCCCAATAACACTGAAATTGACAGAAACACATGAAAATGCATGTACGGCGTGCGCCGTGACCCTGCCAGCGCAGCCGAGCCTTTTGGGTGAGTCTGCATCGGTTCTGATGAAAAGCCACTAGTTTGGGCCCAATAACACTGAAATTGACAGAAACACATGAAAATGCATGTACGGTGTGCGCCGTGACCCTGCCAGCGCAGCCGAGCCTTTTGGGTGAGTCTGCATCGGTTCTGATGAAAAGCTACTAGTTTGGGCCCAAAAATACTGAAATTGACAGAAACACATGAAAATGCATGTACGGCGTGCGCCGTGACCCTTCCAGCGCAGCCGAGCCTTTTGGGTGAGTCTGCATCGGTTCTGATGAAAAGCCACTAGTTTGGGCCCAAAAGTACTGAAATTGACAGAAACACATGAAAATGCATGTACGGCGTGCGCCGTGACCCTGCCAGCGCAGCCGAGCCTTTTGGGTGAGTCTGCATCGGTTCTGATGAAAAGCCACTAGTTTGGGCCCAATAACACTGAAATTGACAGAAACACATGAAAATGCATGTACGGCGTGCGCCGTGACCCTGCCTGCGCAGACGAGCCTTTTGGGTGAGTCTGCATCGGTTCTGATGAAAAGCCACTAGTTTGGGCCCAATAACACTGAAATTGACAGAAACACATGAAAATGCATGTACGGTGTGCGCCGTGACCCTGCCAGCGCAGCCGAGCCTTTTGGGTGAGTCTGCATCGGTTCTGATGAAAAGCCACTAGTTTGGGCCCAAAAGTACTGAAATTGACAGAAACACATGAAAATGCATGTACGGCGTGCGCCGTGACAATGCCAGCGCAGCCGAGCCTTTAGGGTGAGTCTGCATCGGTTCTGATGAAAAGCCACTAGTTTGGGCCCAATAACACTGAAATTGACAGAAACACATGAAAATACATGTACGGTGTGCGCCGTGACCCTGCCAGCGCAGCCGAGCCTTTTGGGTGAGTCTGCATCGGTTCTGATGAAAAGCCACTAGTTTGGGCCCAAAAATACTGAAATTGACAGAAACACTTGAAAATACATGTACGGCGTGCGCCGTGACCCTGCCAGCACAGCCGAGCCTTTTGGGTGAGTCTGCATCGGTTCTGATGAAAAGCCACTAGTTTGGGCCCAAAAATACTGAAATTGACAGAAACACATGAAAATGCATGTACGGCGTGCGCCGTGACCCTGCCAGCGCAGCCGAGCCTTTTGGGTGAGTCTGCATCGGTTCTGATGAAAAGCCACTAGTTTGGGCCCAATAACACTGAAATTGACAGAAACACATGAAAATGCATGTACGGCGTGCGCCGTGACCCTGCCTGCGCAGACGAGCCTTTTGGGTGAGTCTGCATCGGTTCTGATGAAAAGCCACTAGTTTGGGCCCAATAACACTGAAATGGACAGAAACACATGAAAATACATGTACGGCGTGCGCCGTGACCCTGCCAGTGCAGCCGAGCCTTTTGGGTGAGTCTGCATCGGTTCTGATGAAAAGCCACTAGTTTGGGCCCAATAACACTGAAATTGACAGAAACACATGAAAATGCATGTACGGCGTGCGCCGTGACCCTGCCAGCGCAGCCGAGCCTTTTGGGTGAGTCTGCATCGGTTCTGATGAAAAGCCACTAGTTTGGGCCCAATAACACTGAAATTGACAGAAACACATGAAAATGCATGTACGGTGTGCGCCGTGACCCTGCCAGCGCAGCCGAGCCTTTTGGGTGAGTCTGCATCGGTTCTGATGAAAAGCTACTAGTTTGGGCCCAAAAATACTGAAATTGACAGAAACACATGAAAATGCATGTACGGCGTGCGCCGTGACCCTTCCAGCGCAGCCGAGCCTTTTGGGTGAGTCTGCATCGGTTCTGATGAAAAGCCACTAGTTTGGGCCCAAAAGTACTGAAATTGACAGAAACACATGAAAATGCATGTACGGCGTGCGCCGTGACCCTGCCAGCGCAGCCGAGCCTTTTGGGTGAGTCTGCATCGGTTCTGATGAAAAGCCACTAGTTTGGGCCCAATAACACTGAAATTGACAGAAACACATGAAAATGCATGTACGGCGTGCGCCGTGACCCTGCCTGCGCAGACGAGCCTTTTGGGTGAGTCTGCATCGGTTCTGATGAAAAGCCACTAGTTTGGGCCCAATAACACTGAAATTGACAGAAACACATGAAAATGCATGTACGGCGTGCGCCGTGACCCTGCCAGCGCAGCCGAGCCTTTTGGGTGAGTCTGCATCGGTTCTGATGAAAAGCCACTAGTTTGGGCCCAAAAGTACTGAAATTGACAGAAACACATGAAAATGCATGTACGGCGTGCACCGTGACCCTACCAGCGCAGCCGAGCCTTTGGGGTGAGTCTGCATCGGTTCTGATGAAAAGCCACTAGTTTGGGCCCAATAACACTGAAATGGACAGAAACACATGAAAGTGTATGTACGGCGTGCGCCGTGACCCTGCCAGCGCAGCCGAGCCTTTTGGGTGAGTCTGCATCGGTTCTGATGAAAAGCGACTGGTTTGGGCCCAATAACACTGAAATTGACAGAAACACATGAAAATGCATGTACGGCATGCGCCGTAACCCTGCGCAGCCGAGCCTTTGGGGTGAGTCTGCATCGGTTCTGATGAAAAGCCACTAGTTTGGGCCCAATAACACTGAAATTGACAGAAACACATGAAAATGCATGTACGGCATGCGCCGTAACCCTGCGCAGCCGAGCCTTTTGGGTGAGTCTGCATCGGCTCTGATGAAAAGCCACTAGTTTGGGCCCAATAACACTGAAATTGACAGAAACACATGAAAATGCATGTACTTTTTGCGCCGTGACCCTGCCAGCGCAGCCGAGCCTTTTGGGTGAGTCTGCATCGGTTCTGATGAAAAGCCACTAGTTTGGGCCCAATAACACTGAAATTGACAGAAACACATGAAAATACATGTACGGTGTGCGCCGTGACCCTGCCAGCGCAGCCGAGCCTTTTGGGTGAGTCTGCATCGGTTCTGATGAAAAGCCACTAGTTTGGGCCCAAAAATACTGAAATTGACAGAAACACTTGAAAATACATGTACGGCGTGCGCCGTGACCCTGCCAGCACAGCCGAGCCTTTTGGGTGAGTCTGCATCGGTTCTGATGAAAAGCCACTAGTTTGGGCCCAAAAATACTGAAATTGACAGAAACACATGAAAATGCATGTACGGCGTGCGCCGTGACCCTGCCAGCGCAGCCGAGCCTTTTGGGTGAGTCTGCATCGGTTCTGATGAAAAGCCACTAGTTTGGGCCCAATAACACTGAAATTGACAGAAACACATGAAAATGCATGTACGGCGTGCGCCGTGACCCTGCCAGCGCAGCCGAGCCTTTTGGGTGAGTCTGCATCGGTTCTGATGAAAAGCGACTGGTTTGGGCCCAATAACACTGAAATTGACAGAAACACATGAAAATGCATGTACGGCATGCGCCGTAACCCTGCGCAGCCGAGCCTTTGGGGTGAGTCTGCATCGGTTCTGATGAAAAGCCACTAGTTTGGGCCCAATAACACTGAAATTGACAGAAACACATGAAAATGCATGTACGGCATGCGCCGTAACCCTGCGCAGCCGAGCCTTTTGGGTGAGTCTGCATCGGCTCTGATGAAAAGCCACTAGTTTGGGCCCAATAACACTGAAATTGACAGAAACACATGAAAATGCATGTACTTTTTGCGCCGTGACCCTGCCAGCGCAGCCGAGCCTTTTGGGTGAGTCTGCATCGGTTCTGATGAAAAGCCACTAGTTTGGGCCCAATAACACTGAAATTGACAGAAACACATGAAAATACATGTACGGTGTGCGCCGTGACCCTGCCAGCGCAGCCGAGCCTTTTGGGTGAGTCTGCATCGGTTCTGATGAAAAGCCACTAGTTTGGGCCCAAAAATACTGAAATTGACAGAAACACTTGAAAATACATGTACGGCGTGCGCCGTGACCCTGCCAGCACAGCCGAGCCTTTTGGGTGAGTCTGCATCGGTTCTGATGAAAAGCCACTAGTTTGGGCCCAAAAATACTGAAATTGACAGAAACACATGAAAATGCATGTACGGCGTGCGCCGTGACCCTGCCAGCGCAGCCGAGCCTTTTGGGTGAGTCTGCATCGGTTCTGATGAAAAGCCACTAGTTTGGGCCCAATAACACTGAAATTGACAGAAACACATGAAAATGCATGTACGGCGTGCGCCGTGACCCTGCCAGCGCAGCCGAGCCTTTTGGGTGAGTCTGCATCGGTTCTGATGAAAAGCCACTAGTTTGGGCCCAATAACACTGAAATTGACAGAAACACATGAAAATGCATGTACGGCGTGCGCCGTGACCCTGCCAGCGCAGCCGAGCCTTTTGGGTGAGTCTGCATCGGTTCTGATGAAAAGCGACTGGTTTGGGCCCAATAACACTGAAATTGACAGAAACACATGAAAATGCATGTACGGCGTGCGCCGTGACCCTGCCAGCGCAGCCGAGCCTTTTGGGTGAGTCTGCATCGGTTCTGATGAAAAGCCACTAGTTTGGGCCCAATAACACTGAAATTGACAGAAACACATGAAAATGCATGTACGGCGTGCGCCGTGACCCTGCCAGCGCAGCCGAGCCTTTTGGGTGAGTCTGCATCGGTTCTGATGAAAAGCGACTGGTTTGGGCCCAATAACACTGAAATTGACAGAAACACATGAAAATGCATGTACGGCATGCGCCGTAACCCTGCGCAGCCGAGCCTTTGGGGTGAGTCTGCATCGGTTCTGATGAAAAGCCACTAGTTTGGGCCCAATAACACTGAAATTGACAGAAACACATGAAAATGCATGTACGGCATGCGCCGTAACCCTGCGCAGCCGAGCCTTTTGGGTGAGTCTGCATCGGCTCTGATGAAAAGCCACTAGTTTGGGCCCAATAACACTGAAATTGACAGAAACACATGAAAATGCATGTACTTTTTGCGCCGTGACCCTGCCAGCGCAGCCGAGCCTTTTGGGTGAGTCTGCATCGGTTCTGATGAAAAGCCACTAGTTTGGGCCCAATAACACTGAAATTGACAGAAACACATGAAAATGCATGTACGGCGTGCGCCGTGACCCTGCCTGCGCAGACGAGCCTTTTGGGTGAGTCTGCATCGGTTCTGATGAAAAGCCACTAGTTTGGGCCCAATAACACTGAAATTGACAGAAACACATGAAAATGCATGTACGGCGTGCGCCGTGACCCTGCCAGCGCAGCCGAGCCTTTTGGGTGAGTCTGCATCGGTTCTGATGAAAAGCCACTAGTTTGGGCCCAAAAGTACTGAAATTGACAGAAACACATGAAAATGCATGTACGGCGTGCGCCGTGACCCTACCAGCGCAGCCGAGCCTTTGGGGTGAGTCTGCATCGGTTCTGATGAAAAGCCACTAGTTTGGGCCCAATAACACTGAAATGGACAGAAACACATGAAAATACATGTACGGCGTGCGCCGTGACCCTGCCAGTGCAGCCGAGCCTTTTGGGTGAGTCTGCATCGGTTCTGATGAAAAGCTACTAGTTTGGGCCCAATAACACTGAAATTGACAGAAACACATGAAAATGCATGTACGGCGTGCGCCGTGACCCTGCCAGCGCAGCCGAGCCTTTGGGGTGAGTCTGCATCGGTTCTGATGAAAAGCCACTAGTTTGGGCCCAATAACACTGAAATTGACAGAAACACATGAAAATGCATGTACGGCGTGCGCCGTGACCCTGCCAGCGCAGCCGAGCCTTTTGGGTGAGTCTGCATCGGTTCTGATGAAAAGCGACTGGTTTGGGCCCAATAACACTGAAATTGACAGAAACACATGAAAATGCATGTACGGCGTGCGCCGTGACCCTGCCAGCGCAGCCGAGCCTTTTGGGTGAGTCTGCATCGGTTCTGATGAAAAGCCACTAGTTTGGGCCCAATAACACTGAAATTGACAGAAACACATGAAAATGCATGTACGGCGTGCGCCGTGACCCTGCCAGCGCAGCCGAGCCTTTTGGGTGAGTCTGCATCGGTTCTGATGAAAAGCGACTGGTTTGGGCCCAATAACACTGAAATTGACAGAAACACATGAAAATGCATGTACGGCATGCGCCGTAACCCTGCGCAGCCGAGCCTTTGGGGTGAGTCTGCATCGGTTCTGATGAAAAGCCACTAGTTTGGGCCCAATAACACTGAAATTGACAGAAACACATGAAAATGCATGTACGGCATGCGCCGTAACCCTGCGCAGCCGAGCCTTTTGGGTGAGTCTGCATCGGCTCTGATGAAAAGCCACTAGTTTGGGCCCAATAACACTGAAATTGACAGAAACACATGAAAATGCATGTACTTTTTGCGCCGTGACCCTGCCAGCGCAGCCGAGCCTTTTGGGTGAGTCTGCATCGGTTCTGATGAAAAGCCACTAGTTTGGGCCCAATAACACTGAAATTGACAGAAACACATGAAAATACATGTACGGTGTGCGCCGTGACCCTGCCAGCGCAGCCGAGCCTTTTGGGTGAGTCTGCATCGGTTCTGATGAAAAGCCACTAGTTTGGGCCCAAAAATACTGAAATTGACAGAAACACTTGAAAATACATGTACGGCGTGCGCCGTGACCCTGCCAGCACAGCCGAGCCTTTTGGGTGAGTCTGCATCGGTTCTGATGAAAAGCCACTAGTTTGGGCCCAAAAATACTGAAATTGACAGAAACACATGAAAATGCATGTACGGCGTGCGCCGTGACCCTGCCAGCGCAGCCGAGCCTTTTGGGTGAGTCTGCATCGGTTCTGATGAAAAGCCACTAGTTTGGGCCCAATAACACTGAAATTGACAGAAACACATGAAAATGCATGTACGGCGTGCGCCGTGACCCTGCCAGCGCAGACGAGCCTTTTGGGTGAGTCTGCATCGGTTCTGATGAAAAGCCACTAGTTTGGGCCCAATAACACTGAAATTGACAGAAACACATGAAAATGCATGTACGGCGTGCGCCGTGACCCTGCCAGCGCAGCCGAGCCTTTTGGGTGAGTCTGCATCGGTTCTGATGAAAAGCGACTGGTTTGGGCCCAATAACACTGAAATTGACAGAAACACATGAAAATGCATGTACGGCGTGCGCCGTGACCCTGCCAGCGCAGCCGAGCCTTTTGGGTGAGTCTGCATCGGTTCTGATGAAAAGCCACTAGTTTGGGCCCAATAACACTGAAATTGACAGAAACACATGAAAATGCATGTACGGCGTGCGCCGTGACCCTGCCAGCGCAGCCGAGCCTTTTGGGTGAGTCTGCATCGGTTCTGATGAAAAGCGACTGGTTTGGGCCCAATAACACTGAAATTGACAGAAACACATGAAAATGCATGTACGGCATGCGCCGTAACCCTGCGCAGCCGAGCCTTTGGGGTGAGTCTGCATCGGTTCTGATGAAAAGCCACTAGTTTGGGCCCAATAACACTGAAATTGACAGAAACACATGAAAATGCATGTACGGCATGCGCCGTAACCCTGCGCAGCCGAGCCTTTTGGGTGAGTCTGCATCGGCTCTGATGAAAAGCCACTAGTTTGGGCCCAATAACACTGAAATTGACAGAAACACATGAAAATGCATGTACTTTTTGCGCCGTGACCCTGCCAGCGCAGCCGAGCCTTTTGGGTGAGTCTGCATCGCTTCAGATGAAAAGCCACTAGTTTGGGCCCAATAACACTGAAATTGACAGAAACACATGAAAATGCATGTACGGCGTGCGCCGTGACCCTTCCAGCGCAGCCGAGCCTTTTGGGTGAGTCTGCATCGGTTCTGATGAAAAGCGACTGGTTTGGGCCCAATAACACTGAAATTGACAGAAACACATGAAAATGCATGTACGGCGTGCGCCGTGACCCTGCCAGCGCAGCCGAGCCTTTTGGGTGAGTCTGCATCGGTTCTGATGAAAAGCCACTAGTTTGGGCCCAATAACACTGAAATTGACAGAAACACATGAAAATGCATGTACGGCGTGCGCCGTGACCCTGCCAGCGCAGCCGAGCCTTTTGGGTGAGTCTGCATCGGTTCTGATGAAAAGCGACTGGTTTGGGCCCAATAACACTGAAATTGACAGAAACACATGAAAATGCATGTACGGCGTGCGCCGTGACCCTGCGCAGCCGAGCCTTTGGGGTGAGTCTGCATTGGTTCTGATGAAAAGCCACTAGTTTGAGCCCAATAACAATGAAATTGACAGAAACACATGAAAATGCATGTACGGTGTGCGCTGTGACCTTGCCAGCGCAGCCGAGCCTTTAGGGTGAGTCTGCATCGGTTCTGATGAAAAGCCACTAGTTTGGGCCCAATAACACTGAAATTGACAGAAACACATGAAAGTGTATGTACGGCGTGCGCCGTGACAATGCCAGCGCAGCCGAGCCTTTAGGGTGAGTCTGCATCGGTTCTGATGAAAAGCCACTAGTTTGGGCCCAATAACACTGAAATTGACAGAAACACATGAAAGTGTATGTACGGCGTGCGCCGTGACCCTGCCAGCGCAGCCGAGCCTTTTGGGTGAGTCTGCATCGGTTCTGATGAAAAGCCACTAGTTTGGACCCAAAAACACTGAAATTGACAGAAACACATGAAAATGCATGTACGGTGTGCGCCGTGACCCTGCCAGTGCAGCCGAGCCTTTTGGGTGAGTCTGCATCGGTTCTGATGAAAAGCCACTAGTTTGGGCCCAATAACACTGAAATTGACAGAAACACATGAAAATGCATGTACGGCGTGCGCCGTGACCCTGCCAGCGCAGCCGAGCCTTTTGGGTGAGTCTGCATCGGTTCTGATGAAAAGCCACTAGTTTGGGCCCAATAACACTGAAATTGACAGAAACACATGAAAATGCATGTACGGTGTGCGCCGTGACCCTGCCAGCGCAGCCGAGCCTTTTGGGTGAGTCTGCATCGGTTCTGATGAAAAGCTACTAGTTTGGGCCCAAAAATACTGAAATTGACAGAAACACATGAAAATGCATGTACGGCGTGCGCCGTGACCCTTCCAGCGCAGCCGAGCCTTTTGGGTGAGTCTGCATCGGTTCTGATGAAAAGCCACTAGTTTGGGCCCAAAAGTACTGAAATTGACAGAAACACATGAAAATGCATGTACGGCGTGCGCCGTGACCCTGCCAGCGCAGCCGAGCCTTTTGGGTGAGTCTGCATTGGTTCTGATGAAAAGCCACTAGTTTGAGCCCAATAACACTGAAATTGACAGAAACACATGAAAGTGTATGTACGGCGTGCGCCGTGACAATGCCAGCGCAGCCGAGCCTTTAGGGTGAGTCTGCATCGGTTCTGATGAAAAGCCACTAGTTTGGGCCCAATAACACTGAAATTGACAGAAACACATGAAAATACATGTACGGTGTGCGCCGTGACCCTGCCAGCGCAGCCGAGCCTTTTGGGTGAGTCTGCATCGGTTCTGATGAAAAGCCACTAGTTTGGGCCCAAAAATACTGAAATTGACAGAAACACTTGAAAATACATGTACGGCGTGCGCCGTGACCCTGCCAGCACAGCCGAGCCTTTTGGGTGAGTCTGCATCGGTTCTGATGAAAAGCCACTAGTTTGGGCCCAAAAATACTGAAATTGACAGAAACACATGAAAATGCATGTACGGCGTGCGCCGTGACCCTGCCAGCGCAGCCGAGCCTTTTGGGTGAGTCTGCATCGGTTCTGATGAAAAGCCACTAGTTTGGGCCCAATAACACTGAAATTGACAGAAACACATGAAAATGCATGTACGGCGTGCGCCGTGACCCTGCCTGCGCAGACGAGCCTTTTGGGTGAGTCTGCATCGGTTCTGATGAAAAGCCACTAGTTTGGGCCCAATAACACTGAAATGGACAGAAACACATGAAAATACATGTACGGCGTGCGCCGTGACCCTGCCAGTGCAGCCGAGCCTTTTGGGTGAGTCTGCATCGGTTCTGATGAAAAGCCACTAGTTTGGGCCCAATAACACTGAAATTGACAGAAACACATGAAAATGCATGTACGGCGTGCGCCGTGACCCTGCCAGCGCAGCCGAGCCTTTTGGGTGAGTCTGCATCGGTTCTGATGAAAAGCCACTAGTTTGGGCCCAATAACACTGAAATTGACAGAAACACATGAAAATGCATGTACGGTGTGCGCCGTGACCCTGCCAGCGCAGCCGAGCCTTTTGGGTGAGTCTGCATCGGTTCTGATGAAAAGCTACTAGTTTGGGCCCAAAAATACTGAAATTGACAGAAACACATGAAAATGCATGTACGGCGTGCGCCGTGACCCTTCCAGCGCAGCCGAGCCTTTTGGGTGAGTCTGCATCGGTTCTGATGAAAAGCCACTAGTTTGGGCCCAAAAGTACTGAAATTGACAGAAACACATGAAAATGCATGTACGGCGTGCGCCGTGACCCTGCCAGCGCAGCCGAGCCTTTTGGGTGAGTCTGCATCGGTTCTGATGAAAAGCCACTAGTTTGGGCCCAATAACACTGAAATTGACAGAAACACATGAAAATGCATGTACGGCGTGCGCCGTGACCCTGCCTGCGCAGACGAGCCTTTTGGGTGAGTCTGCATCGGTTCTGATGAAAAGCCACTAGTTTGGGCCCAATAACACTGAAATTGACAGAAACACATGAAAATGCATGTACGGTGTGCGCCGTGACCCTGCCAGCGCAGCCGAGCCTTTTGGGTGAGTCTGCATCGGTTCTGATGAAAAGCCACTAGTTTGGGCCCAAAAGTACTGAAATTGACAGAAACACATGAAAATGCATGTACGGCGTGCGCCGTGACAATGCCAGCGCAGCCGAGCCTTTAGGGTGAGTCTGCATCGGTTCTGATGAAAAGCCACTAGTTTGGGCCCAATAACACTGAAATTGACAGAAACACATGAAAATACATGTACGGTGTGCGCCGTGACCCTGCCAGCGCAGCCGAGCCTTTTGGGTGAGTCTGCATCGGTTCTGATGAAAAGCCACTAGTTTGGGCCCAAAAATACTGAAATTGACAGAAACACTTGAAAATACATGTACGGCGTGCGCCGTGACCCTGCCAGCACAGCCGAGCCTTTTGGGTGAGTCTGCATCGGTTCTGATGAAAAGCCACTAGTTTGGGCCCAAAAATACTGAAATTGACAGAAACACATGAAAATGCATGTACGGCGTGCGCCGTGACCCTGCCAGCGCAGCCGAGCCTTTTGGGTGAGTCTGCATCGGTTCTGATGAAAAGCCACTAGTTTGGGCCCAATAACACTGAAATTGACAGAAACACATGAAAATGCATGTACGGCGTGCGCCGTGACCCTGCCTGCGCAGACGAGCCTTTTGGGTGAGTCTGCATCGGTTCTGATGAAAAGCCACTAGTTTGGGCCCAATAACACTGAAATGGACAGAAACACATGAAAATACATGTACGGCGTGCGCCGTGACCCTGCCAGTGCAGCCGAGCCTTTTGGGTGAGTCTGCATCGGTTCTGATGAAAAGCCACTAGTTTGGGCCCAATAACACTGAAATTGACAGAAACACATGAAAATGCATGTACGGCGTGCGCCGTGACCCTGCCAGCGCAGCCGAGCCTTTTGGGTGAGTCTGCATCGGTTCTGATGAAAAGCCACTAGTTTGGGCCCAATAACACTGAAATTGACAGAAACACATGAAAATGCATGTACGGTGTGCGCCGTGACCCTGCCAGCGCAGCCGAGCCTTTTGGGTGAGTCTGCATCGGTTCTGATGAAAAGCTACTAGTTTGGGCCCAAAAATACTGAAATTGACAGAAACACATGAAAATGCATGTACGGCGTGCGCCGTGACCCTTCCAGCGCAGCCGAGCCTTTTGGGTGAGTCTGCATCGGTTCTGATGAAAAGCCACTAGTTTGGGCCCAAAAGTACTGAAATTGACAGAAACACATGAAAATGCATGTACGGCGTGCGCCGTGACCCTGCCAGCGCAGCCGAGCCTTTTGGGTGAGTCTGCATCGGTTCTGATGAAAAGCCACTAGTTTGGGCCCAATAACACTGAAATTGACAGAAACACATGAAAATGCATGTACGGCGTGCGCCGTGACCCTGCCTGCGCAGACGAGCCTTTTGGGTGAGTCTGCATCGGTTCTGATGAAAAGCCACTAGTTTGGGCCCAATAACACTGAAATTGACAGAAACACATGAAAATGCATGTACGGCGTGCGCCGTGACCCTGCCAGCGCAGCCGAGCCTTTTGGGTGAGTCTGCATCGGTTCTGATGAAAAGCCACTAGTTTGGGCCCAAAAGTACTGAAATTGACAGAAACACATGAAAATGCATGTACGGCGTGCACCGTGACCCTACCAGCGCAGCCGAGCCTTTGGGGTGAGTCTGCATCGGTTCTGATGAAAAGCCACTAGTTTGGGCCCAATAACACTGAAATGGACAGAAACACATGAAAGTGTATGTACGGCGTGCGCCGTGACCCTGCCAGCGCAGCCGAGCCTTTTGGGTGAGTCTGCATCGGTTCTGATGAAAAGCGACTGGTTTGGGCCCAATAACACTGAAATTGACAGAAACACATGAAAATGCATGTACGGCATGCGCCGTAACCCTGCGCAGCCGAGCCTTTGGGGTGAGTCTGCATCGGTTCTGATGAAAAGCCACTAGTTTGGGCCCAATAACACTGAAATTGACAGAAACACATGAAAATGCATGTACGGCATGCGCCGTAACCCTGCGCAGCCGAGCCTTTTGGGTGAGTCTGCATCGGCTCTGATGAAAAGCCACTAGTTTGGGCCCAATAACACTGAAATTGACAGAAACACATGAAAATGCATGTACTTTTTGCGCCGTGACCCTGCCAGCGCAGCCGAGCCTTTTGGGTGAGTCTGCATCGGTTCTGATGAAAAGCCACTAGTTTGGGCCCAATAACACTGAAATTGACAGAAACACATGAAAATACATGTACGGTGTGCGCCGTGACCCTGCCAGCGCAGCCGAGCCTTTTGGGTGAGTCTGCATCGGTTCTGATGAAAAGCCACTAGTTTGGGCCCAAAAATACTGAAATTGACAGAAACACTTGAAAATACATGTACGGCGTGCGCCGTGACCCTGCCAGCACAGCCGAGCCTTTTGGGTGAGTCTGCATCGGTTCTGATGAAAAGCCACTAGTTTGGGCCCAAAAATACTGAAATTGACAGAAACACATGAAAATGCATGTACGGCGTGCGCCGTGACCCTGCCAGCGCAGCCGAGCCTTTTGGGTGAGTCTGCATCGGTTCTGATGAAAAGCCACTAGTTTGGGCCCAATAACACTGAAATTGACAGAAACACATGAAAATGCATGTACGGCGTGCGCCGTGACCCTGCCAGCGCAGACGAGCCTTTTGGGTGAGTCTGCATCGGTTCTGATGAAAAGCCACTAGTTTGGGCCCAATAACACTGAAATTGACAGAAACACATGAAAATGCATGTACGGCGTGCGCCGTGACCCTGCCAGCGCAGCCGAGCCTTTTGGGTGAGTCTGCATCGGTTCTGATGAAAAGCGACTGGTTTGGGCCCAATAACACTGAAATTGACAGAAACACATGAAAATGCATGTACGGCGTGCGCCGTGACCCTGCCAGCGCAGCCGAGCCTTTTGGGTGAGTCTGCATCGGTTCTGATGAAAAGCCACTAGTTTGGGCCCAATAACACTGAAATTGACAGAAACACATGAAAATGCATGTACGGCGTGCGCCGTGACCCTGCCAGCGCAGCCGAGCCTTTTGGGTGAGTCTGCATCGGTTCTGATGAAAAGCGACTGGTTTGGGCCCAATAACACTGAAATTGACAGAAACACATGAAAATGCATGTACGGCATGCGCCGTAACCCTGCGCAGCCGAGCCTTTGGGGTGAGTCTGCATCGGTTCTGATGAAAAGCCACTAGTTTGGGCCCAATAACACTGAAATTGACAGAAACACATGAAAATGCATGTACGGCATGCGCCGTAACCCTGCGCAGCCGAGCCTTTTGGGTGAGTCTGCATCGGCTCTGATGAAAAGCCACTAGTTTGGGCCCAATAACACTGAAATTGACAGAAACACATGAAAATGCATGTACTTTTTGCGCCGTGACCCTGCCAGCGCAGCCGAGCCTTTTGGGTGAGTCTGCATCGCTTCTGATGAAAAGCCACTAGTTTGGGCCCAATAACACTGAAATTGACAGAAACACATGAAAATGCATGTACGGCGTGCGCCGTGACCCTGCCAGCGCAGCCGAGCCTTTTGGGTGAGTCTGCATCGGTTCTGATGAAAAGCGACTGGTTTGGGCCCAATAACACTGAAATTGACAGAAACACATGAAAATGCATGTACGGCGTGCGCCGTGACCCTGCCAGCGCAGCCGAGCCTTTTGGGTGAGTCTGCATCGGTTCTGATGAAAAGCCACTAGTTTGGGCCCAATAACACTGAAATTGACAGAAACACATGAAAATGCATGTACGGCGTGCGCCGTGACCCTGCCAGCGCAGCCGAGCCTTTTGGGTGAGTCTGCATCGGTTCTGATGAAAAGCGACTGGTTTGGGCCCAATAACACTGAAATTGACAGAAACACATGAAAATGCATGTACGGCGTGCGCCGTGACCCTGCGCAGCCGAGCCTTTGGGGTGAGTCTGCATTGGTTCTGATGAAAAGCCACTAGTTTGAGCCCAATAACAATGAAATTGACAGAAACACATGAAAATGCATGTACGGTGTGCGCTGTGACCTTGCCAGCGCAGCCGAGCCTTTAGGGTGAGTCTGCATCGGTTCTGATGAAAAGCCACTAGTTTGGGCCCAATAACACTGAAATTGACAGAAACACATGAAAGTGTATGTACGGCGTGCGCCGTGACAATGCCAGCGCAGCCGAGCCTTTAGGGTGAGTCTGCATCGGTTCTGATGAAAAGCCACTAGTTTGGGCCCAATAACACTGAAATTGACAGAAACACATGAAAGTGTATGTACGGCGTGCGCCGTGACCCTGCCAGCGCAGCCGAGCCTTTTGGGTGAGTCTGCATCGGTTCTGATGAAAAGCCACTAGTTTGGACCCAAAAACACTGAAATTGACAGAAACACATGAAAATGCATGTACGGTGTGCGCCGTGACCCTGCCAGTGCAGCCGAGCCTTTTGGGTGAGTCTGCATCGGTTCTGATGAAAAGCCACTAGTTTGGGCCCAATAACACTGAAATTGACAGAAACACATGAAAATGCATGTACGGCGTGCGCCGTGACCCTGCCAGCGCAGCCGAGCCTTTTGGGTGAGTCTGCATCGGTTCTGATGAAAAGCCACTAGTTTGGGCCCAATAACACTGAAATTGACAGAAACACATGAAAATGCATGTACGGTGTGCGCCGTGACCCTGCCAGCGCAGCCGAGCCTTTTGGGTGAGTCTGCATCGGTTCTGATGAAAAGCTACTAGTTTGGGCCCAAAAATACTGAAATTGACAGAAACACATGAAAATGCATGTACGGCGTGCGCCGTGACCCTTCCAGCGCAGCCGAGCCTTTTGGGTGAGTCTGCATCGGTTCTGATGAAAAGCCACTAGTTTGGGCCCAAAAGTACTGAAATTGACAGAAACACATGAAAATGCATGTACGGCGTGCGCCGTGACCCTGCCAGCGCAGCCGAGCCTTTTGGGTGAGTCTGCATTGGTTCTGATGAAAAGCCACTAGTTTGAGCCCAATAACACTGAAATTGACAGAAACACATGAAAGTGTATGTACGGCGTGCGCCGTGACAATGCCAGCGCAGCCGAGCCTTTAGGGTGAGTCTGCATCGGTTCTGATGAAAAGCCACTAGTTTGGGCCCAATAACACTGAAATTGACAGAAACACATGAAAATACATGTACGGTGTGCGCCGTGACCCTGCCAGCGCAGCCGAGCCTTTTGGGTGAGTCTGCATCGGTTCTGATGAAAAGCCACTAGTTTGGGCCCAAAAATACTGAAATTGACAGAAACACTTGAAAATACATGTACGGCGTGCGCCGTGACCCTGCCAGCACAGCCGAGCCTTTTGGGTGAGTCTGCATCGGTTCTGATGAAAAGCCACTAGTTTGGGCCCAAAAATACTGAAATTGACAGAAACACATGAAAATGCATGTACGGCGTGCGCCGTGACCCTGCCAGCGCAGCCGAGCCTTTTGGGTGAGTCTGCATCGGTTCTGATGAAAAGCCACTAGTTTGGGCCCAATAACACTGAAATTGACAGAAACACATGAAAATGCATGTACGGCGTGCGCCGTGACCCTGCCTGCGCAGACGAGCCTTTTGGGTGAGTCTGCATCGGTTCTGATGAAAAGCCACTAGTTTGGGCCCAATAACACTGAAATGGACAGAAACACATGAAAATACATGTACGGCGTGCGCCGTGACCCTGCCAGTGCAGCCGAGCCTTTTGGGTGAGTCTGCATCGGTTCTGATGAAAAGCCACTAGTTTGGGCCCAATAACACTGAAATTGACAGAAACACATGAAAATGCATGTACGGCGTGCGCCGTGACCCTGCCAGCGCAGCCGAGCCTTTTGGGTGAGTCTGCATCGGTTCTGATGAAAAGCCACTAGTTTGGGCCCAATAACACTGAAATTGACAGAAACACATGAAAATGCATGTACGGCGTGCGCCGTGACCCTGCCAGCGCAGCCGAGCCTTTTGGGTGAGTCTGCATCGGTTCTGATGAAAAGCTACTAGTTTGGGCCCAAAAATACTGAAATTGACAGAAACACATGAAAATGCATGTACGGCGTGCGCCGTGACCCTTCCAGCGCAGCCGAGCCTTTTGGGTGAGTCTGCATCGGTTCTGATGAAAAGCCACTAGTTTGGGCCCAAAAGTACTGAAATTGACAGAAACACATGAAAATGCATGTACGGCGTGCGCCGTGACCCTGCCAGCGCAGCCGAGCCTTTTGGGTGAGTCTGCATCGGTTCTGATGAAAAGCCACTAGTTTGGGCCCAATAACACTGAAATTGACAGAAACACATGAAAATGCATGTACGGCGTGCGCCGTGACCCTGCCTGCGCAGACGAGCCTTTTGGGTGAGTCTGCATCGGTTCTGATGAAAAGCCACTAGTTTGGGCCCAATAACACTGAAATTGACAGAAACACATGAAAATGCATGTACGGTGTGCGCCGTGACCCTGCCAGCGCAGCCGAGCCTTTTGGGTGAGTCTGCATCGGTTCTGATGAAAAGCCACTAGTTTGGGCCCAAAAGTACTGAAATTGACAGAAACACATGAAAATGCATGTACGGCGTGCGCCGTGACAATGCCAGCGCAGCCGAGCCTTTAGGGTGAGTCTGCATCGGTTCTGATGAAAAGCCACTAGTTTGGGCCCAATAACACTGAAATTGACAGAAACACATGAAAATACATGTACGGTGTGCGCCGTGACCCTGCCAGCGCAGCCGAGCCTTTTGGGTGAGTCTGCATCGGTTCTGATGAAAAGCCACTAGTTTGGGCCCAAAAATACTGAAATTGACAGAAACACTTGAAAATACATGTACGGCGTGCGCCGTGACCCTGCCAGCACAGCCGAGCCTTTTGGGTGAGTCTGCATCGGTTCTGATGAAAAGCCACTAGTTTGGGCCCAAAAATACTGAAATTGACAGAAACACATGAAAATGCATGTACGGCGTGCGCCGTGACCCTGCCAGCGCAGCCGAGCCTTTTGGGTGAGTCTGCATCGGTTCTGATGAAAAGCCACTAGTTTGGGCCCAATAACACTGAAATTGACAGAAACACATGAAAATGCATGTACGGCGTGCGCCGTGACCCTGCCTGCGCAGACGAGCCTTTTGGGTGAGTCTGCATCGGTTCTGATGAAAAGCCACTAGTTTGGGCCCAATAACACTGAAATGGACAGAAACACATGAAAATACATGTACGGCGTGCGCCGTGACCCTGCCAGTGCAGCCGAGCCTTTTGGGTGAGTCTGCATCGGTTCTGATGAAAAGCCACTAGTTTGGGCCCAATAACACTGAAATTGACAGAAACACATGAAAATGCATGTACGGCGTGCGCCGTGACCCTGCCAGCGCAGCCGAGCCTTTTGGGTGAGTCTGCATCGGTTCTGATGAAAAGCCACTAGTTTGGGCCCAATAACACTGAAATTGACAGAAACACATGAAAATGCATGTACGGTGTGCGCCGTGACCCTGCCAGCGCAGCCGAGCCTTT
Source organism: Thunnus thynnus (assembly GCF_963924715.1). Classification (NCBI taxonomy): domain Eukaryota; kingdom Metazoa; phylum Chordata; class Actinopteri; order Scombriformes; family Scombridae; genus Thunnus; species Thunnus thynnus. The sequence continues at coordinate 107,065 of NW_027095966.1, read as the reverse complement.
TGGGTGAGTCTGCATCGGTTCTGATGAAAAGCTACTAGTTTGGGCCCAAAAATACTGAAATTGACAGAAACACATGAAAATGCATGTACGGCGTGCGCCGTGACCCTTCCAGCGCAGCCGAGCCTTTTGGGTGAGTCTGCATCGGTTCTGATGAAAAGCCACTAGTTTGGGCCCAAAAGTACTGAAATTGACAGAAACACATGAAAATGCATGTACGGCGTGCGCCGTGACCCTGCCAGCGCAGCCGAGCCTTTTGGGTGAGTCTGCATCGGTTCTGATGAAAAGCCACTAGTTTGGGCCCAATAACACTGAAATTGACAGAAACACATGAAAATGCATGTACGGCGTGCGCCGTGACCCTGCCTGCGCAGACGAGCCTTTTGGGTGAGTCTGCATCGGTTCTGATGAAAAGCCACTAGTTTGGGCCCAATAACACTGAAATTGACAGAAACACATGAAAATGCATGTACGGCGTGCGCCGTGACCCTGCCAGCGCAGCCGAGCCTTTTGGGTGAGTCTGCATCGGTTCTGATGAAAAGCCACTAGTTTGGGCCCAAAAGTACTGAAATTGACAGAAACACATGAAAATGCATGTACGGCGTGCACCGTGACCCTACCAGCGCAGCCGAGCCTTTGGGGTGAGTCTGCATCGGTTCTGATGAAAAGCCACTAGTTTGGGCCCAATAACACTGAAATGGACAGAAACACATGAAAGTGTATGTACGGCGTGCGCCGTGACCCTGCCAGCGCAGCCGAGCCTTTTGGGTGAGTCTGCATCGGTTCTGATGAAAAGCCACTAGTTTGGGCCCAATAACACTGAAATTGACAGAAACACATGAAAATGCATGTACGGTGTGCGCCGTGACCCTGCCAGCGCAGCCGAGCCTTTTGGGTGAGTCTGCATCGGTTCTGATGAAAAGCTACTAGTTTGGGCCCAAAAATACTGAAATTGACAGAAACACATGAAAATGCATGTACGGCGTGCGCCGTGACCCTTCCAGCGCAGCCGAGCCTTTTGGGTGAGTCTGCATCGGTTCTGATGAAAAGCCACTAGTTTGGGCCCAAAAGTACTGAAATTGACAGAAACACATGAAAATGCATGTACGGCGTGCGCCGTGACCCTGCCAGCGCAGCCGAGCCTTTTGGGTGAGTCTGCATCGGTTCTGATGAAAAGCCACTAGTTTGGGCCCAATAACACTGAAATTGACAGAAACACATGAAAATGCATGTACGGCGTGCGCCGTGACCCTGCCTGCGCAGACGAGCCTTTTGGGTGAGTCTGCATCGGTTCTGATGAAAAGCCACTAGTTTGGGCCCAATAACACTGAAATTGACAGAAACACATGAAAATGCATGTACGGCGTGCGCCGTGACCCTGCCAGCGCAGCCGAGCCTTTTGGGTGAGTCTGCATCGGTTCTGATGAAAAGCCACTAGTTTGGGCCCAAAAGTACTGAAATTGACAGAAACACATGAAAATGCATGTACGGCGTGCACCGTGACCCTACCAGCGCAGCCGAGCCTTTGGGGTGAGTCTGCATCGGTTCTGATGAAAAGCCACTAGTTTGGGCCCAATAACACTGAAATGGACAGAAACACATGAAAATACATGTACGGCGTGCGCCGTGACCCTGCCAGTGCAGCCGAGCCTTTTGGGTGAGTCTGCATCGGTTCTGATGAAAAGCTACTAGTTTGGGCCCAATAACACTGAAATTGACAGAAACACATGAAAATGCATGTACGGCGTGCGCCGTGACCCTGCCAGCGCAGCCGAGCCTTTGGGGTGAGTCTGCATCGGTTCTGATGAAAAGCCACTAGTTTGGGCCCAATAACACTGAAATTGACAGAAACACATGAAAATGCATGTACGGCGTGCGCCGTGACCCTGCCAGCGCAGCCGAGCCTTTTGGGTGAGTCTGCATCGGTTCTGATGAAAAGCGACTGGTTTGGGCCCAATAACACTGAAATTGACAGAAACACATGAAAATGCATGTACGGCGTGCGCCGTGACCCTGCCAGCGCAGCCGAGCCTTTTGGGTGAGTCTGCATCGGTTCTGATGAAAAGCCACTAGTTTGGGCCCAATAACACTGAAATTGACAGAAACACATGAAAATGCATGTACGGCGTGCGCCGTGACCCTGCCAGCGCAGCCGAGCCTTTTGGGTGAGTCTGCATCGGTTCTGATGAAAAGCGACTGGTTTGGGCCCAATAACACTGAAATTGACAGAAACACATGAAAATGCATGTACGGCATGCGCCGTAACCCTGCGCAGCCGAGCCTTTGGGGTGAGTCTGCATCGGTTCTGATGAAAAGCCACTAGTTTGGGCCCAATAACACTGAAATTGACAGAAACACATGAAAATGCATGTACGGCATGCGCCGTAACCCTGCGCAGCCGAGCCTTTTGGGTGAGTCTGCATCGGCTCTGATGAAAAGCCACTAGTTTGGGCCCAATAACACTGAAATTGACAGAAACACATGAAAATGCATGTACGGCGTGCGCCGTGACCCTGCCTGCGCAGACGAGCCTTTTGGGTGAGTCTGCATCGGTTCTGATGAAAAGCCACTAGTTTGGGCCCAATAACACTGAAATGGACAGAAACACATGAAAATACATGTACGGCGTGCGCCGTGACCCTGCCAGTGCAGCCGAGCCTTTTGGGTGAGTCTGCATCGGTTCTGATGAAAAGCCACTAGTTTGGGCCCAATAACACTGAAATTGACAGAAACACATGAAAATGCATGTACGGCGTGCGCCGTGACCCTGCCAGCGCAGCCGAGCCTTTTGGGTGAGTCTGCATCGGTTCTGATGAAAAGCCACTAGTTTGGGCCCAATAACACTGAAATTGACAGAAACACATGAAAATGCATGTACGGTGTGCGCCGTGACCCTGCCAGCGCAGCCGAGCCTTTTGGGTGAGTCTGCATCGGTTCTGATGAAAAGCTACTAGTTTGGGCCCAAAAATACTGAAATTGACAGAAACACATGAAAATGCATGTACGGCGTGCGCCGTGACCCTTCCAGCGCAGCCGAGCCTTTTGGGTGAGTCTGCATCGGTTCTGATGAAAAGCCACTAGTTTGGGCCCAAAAGTACTGAAATTGACAGAAACACATGAAAATGCATGTACGGCGTGCGCCGTGACCCTGCCAGCGCAGCCGAGCCTTTTGGGTGAGTCTGCATCGGTTCTGATGAAAAGCCACTAGTTTGGGCCCAATAACACTGAAATTGACAGAAACACATGAAAATGCATGTACGGCGTGCGCCGTGACCCTGCCTGCGCAGACGAGCCTTTTGGGTGAGTCTGCATCGGTTCTGATGAAAAGCCACTAGTTTGGGCCCAATAACACTGAAATTGACAGAAACACATGAAAATGCATGTACGGCGTGCGCCGTGACCCTGCCAGCGCAGCCGAGCCTTTTGGGTGAGTCTGCATCGGTTCTGATGAAAAGCCACTAGTTTGGGCCCAAAAGTACTGAAATTGACAGAAACACATGAAAATGCATGTACGGCGTGCACCGTGACCCTACCAGCGCAGCCGAGCCTTTGGGGTGAGTCTGCATCGGTTCTGATGAAAAGCCACTAGTTTGGGCCCAATAACACTGAAATGGACAGAAACACATGAAAATACATGTACGGCGTGCGACGTGACCCTGCCAGTGCAGCCGAGCCTTTTGGGTGAGTCTGCATCGGTTCTGATGAAAAGCTACTAGTTTGGGCCCAATAACACTGAAATTGACAGAAACACATGAAAATGCATGTACGGCGTGCGCCGTGACCCTGCCAGCGCAGCCGAGCCTTTGGGGTGAGTCTGCATCGGTTCTGATGAAAAGCCACTAGTTTGGGCCCAATAACACTGAAATTGACAGAAACACATGAAAATGCATGTACGGCGTGCGCCGTGACCCTGCCAGCGCAGCCGAGCCTTTTGGGTGAGTCTGCATCGGTTCTGATGAAAAGCGACTGGTTTGGGCCCAATAACACTGAAATTGACAGAAACATATGAAAATGCATGTACGGCGTGCGCCGTGACCCTGCCAGCGCAGCCGAGCCTTTTGGGTGAGTCTGCATCGGTTCTGATGAAAAGCCACTAGTTTGGGCCCAATAACACTGAAATTGACAGAAACACATGAAAATGCATGTACGGCGTGCGCCGTGACCCTGCCAGCGCAGCCGAGCCTTTTGGGTGAGTCTGCATCGGTTCTGATGAAAAGCGACTGGTTTGGGCCCAATAACACTGAAATTGACAGAAACACATGAAAATGCATGTACGGCATGCGCCGTAACCCTGCGCAGCCGAGCCTTTTGGGTGAGTCTGCATCGGTTCTGATGAAAAGCCACTAGTTTGGGCCCAATAACACTGAAATTGACAGAAACACATGAAAATGCATGTACGGCATGCGCCGTAACCCTGCGCAGCCGAGCCTTTTGGGTGAGTCTGCATCGGCTCTGATGAAAAGCCACTAGTTTGGGCCCAATAACACTGAAATTGACAGAAACACATGAAAATGCATGTACTTTTTGCGCCGTGACCCTGCCAGCGCAGCCGAGCCTTTTGGGTGAGTCTGCATCGCTTCTGATGAAAAGCCACTAGTTTGGGCCCAATAACACTGAAATTGACAGAAACACATGAAAATGCATGTACGGCGTGCGCCGTGACCCTGCCAGCGCAGCCGAGCCTTTTGGGTGAGTCTGCATCGGTTCTGATGAAAAGCGACTGGTTTGGGCCCAATAACACTGAAATTGACAGAAACACATGAAAATGCATGTACGGCGTGCGCCGTGACCCTGCCAGCGCAGCCGAGCCTTTTGGGTGAGTCTGCATCGGTTCTGATGAAAAGCCACTAGTTTGGGCCCAATAACACTGAAATTGACAGAAACACATGAAAATGCATGTACGGCGTGCGCCGTGACCCTGCCAGCGCAGCCGAGCCTTTTGGGTTAGTCTGCATCGGTTCTGATGAAAAGCGACTGGTTTGGGCCCAATAACACTGAAATTGACAGAAACACATGAAAATGCATGTACGGCATGCGCCGTAACCCTGCGCAGCCGAGCCTTTGGGGTGAGTCTGCATCGGTTCTGATGAAAAGCCACTAGTTTGGGCCCAATAACACTGAAATTGACAGAAACACATGAAAATGCATGTACGGCATGCGCCGTAACCCTGCGCAGCCGAGCCTTTTGGGTGAGTCTGCATCGGCTCTGATGAAAAGCCACTAGTTTGGGCCCAATAACACTGAAATTGACAGAAACACATGAAAATGCATGTACTTTTTGCGCCGTGACCCTGCCAGCGCAGCCGAGCCTTTTGGGTGAGTCTGCATCGCTTCTGATGAAAAGCCACTAGTTTGGGCCCAATAACACTGAAATTGACAGAAACACATGAAAATGCATGTACGGCGTGCGCCTTGACCCTGCCAGCGCAGCCGAGCGTTTTGGGTGAGTCTGCATCGGTTCTGATGAAAAGCGACTGGTTTGGGCCCAATAACACTGAAATTGACAGAAACACATGAAAATGCATGTACGGCATGCGCCGTGACCCTACCAGCGCAGCCGAGCCTTTGGGGTGAGTCTGCATCGGTTCTGATGAAAAGCCACTAGTTTGGGCCCAATAACACTGAAATGGACAGACACACATGAAAATACATGTACGGCGTGCGCCGTGACCCTGCCAGTGCAGCCAAGCCTTTTGGGTGAGTCTGCATCGGTTCTGATGAAAAGCTACTAGTTTGGGCCCAATAACACTGAAATTGACAGAAACACATGAAAATGCATGTACGGCGTGCGCCGTGACCCTGCCAGCGCAGCCGAGCCTTTTGGGTGAGTCTGCATCGGTTCTGATGAAAAGCCACTAATTTGGGCCCAATAACACTGAAATTGACAGAAACACATGAAAATGCATGTACGGTGTGCGCCCTGACCCTGCCAGCGCAGCCGAGCCTTTTGGGTGAGTCTGCATCGGTTCTGATGAAAAGCTACTAGTTTGGGCCCAAAAACACTGAAATTGACAGAAACACATGAAAATGCATGTACGGCGTGCGCCGTGACCCTGCCAGCGCAGCCGAGCCTTTTGGGTGAGTCTGCATCGGTTCTGATGAAAAGCGACTGGTTTGGGCCCAAAAACACTGAAATTGACAGAAACACATGAAAATGCATGTACGGTGTGCGCCGTGACCCTGCGCAGCCGAGCCTTTGGGGTGAGTCTGCATCGGTTCTGATGAAAAGCCACTAGTTTGGGCCCAATAACACTGAAATTGACAGAAACACATGAAAATGCATGTACGGTGTGCACCGTGACCCTGCCAGCGCAGCCGAGCCTTTAGGGTGAGTCTGCATCGGTTCTGATGAAAAGGCACTAGTTTGGGCCCAATAACACTGAAATTGACAGAAACACATGAAAATGCATGTACGGCGTGCGCCGTGACCCTGCCAGCGCAGCCGAGCATTTTGGGTGAGTCTGCATCGGTTCTGAAGAAAAGCGACTGGTTTGGGCCCAATAACACAGAAATTAACAGAAACACGTGAAAGTGCATGTAGGGCGTGCACCGTGACCCTGCCAGCGCAGCCGAGCCTTTTGGGTGAGTCTGCATCGGTTCTGATGAAAAGCCACTAGTTTGGGCCCAATAACACTGAAATTGACAGAAACACATGAAAATGCATGTACGGCGTGCGCCGTGACCCTGCGCAGCCGAGCCTTTGGGGTGAGTCTGCATCGGTTCTGATGAAAAGCCACTAGTTTGGGCCCAATAACACTGAAATTGACAGAAACACATGAAAATGCATGTACAACGCGTGCACCGTGACCCTGCCAGCGCAGCCGAGCCTTTTGGGTGAGTCTGCATCGGTTCTGATGAAAAGCCACTAGTTTGGGCCCAATAACACTGAAATTGACAGAAACACATGAAAATGCATGTACGGCGTGCGCCGTGACCCTGCCAGCGCAGCCGAGCGTTTTGGGTGAGTCTGCATCGGTTCTGATGAAAAGCCACTAGTTTGGGCCCAAAAACACTGAAATTGACAGAAACACATGAAAATGCATGTACGGTGTGCGCCGTGACCCTGCGCAGCCGAGCCTTTTGGGTGAGTCTGCATCGGTTCTGATGAAAAGCCACTAGTTTGGGCCCAATAACCCTGAAATTGACAGAAACACATGAAAATGCATGTATGGTGTGCGCCGTGACCCTGCCAGCGCAGCCGAGCCTTTTGGGTGAGTCTGCATCGGTTCTGATGAAAAGCCACTAGTTTGGGCCCAAAAATACTGAAATTGACAGAAACACATGAAAATGCATGTACGGCGTGCGCCGTGACCCTGCCAGCGCAGCCGAGCCTTTTGGGTGAGTCTGCATCGGTTCTGATGAAAAGCCACTAGTTTGGGCCCAATAACACTGAAATTGACAGAAACACATGAAAATACATGTACGGCGTGCGCCGTGACCCTGCCAGCGCAGCCGAGCCTTTTGGGTGAGTCTGCATCGGTTCTGATGAAAAGCCACTAGTTTGGGCCCAATAACACTTAAATGGACAGAAACACATGAAAATACATGTACGGCGTGCGCCGTGACCCTGCCAGCGCAGCCGAGCCTTTTGGGTGAGTCTGCATCGGTTCTGATGAAAAGCGACTGGTTTGGGCCCAATAACACTGAAATTGACAGAAACACATGAAAATGCATGTACGGCGTGCGCCGTGACCCTGCCAGCGCAGCCGAGCCTTTTGGGTGAGTCTGCATCGGTTCTGATGAAAAGCCACTAGTTTGGGCCCAATAACACTGAAATTGACAGAAACACATGAAAATGCATGTACGGCGTGCGCCGTGACCCTGCCAGCGCAGCCGAGCCTTTTGGGTGAGTCTGCATCGGTTCTGATGAAAAGCGACTGGTTTGGGCCCAATAACACTGAAATTGACAGAAACACATGAAAATGCATGTACGGCATGCGCCGTAACCTTGCGCAGCCGAGCCTTTGGGGTGAGTCTGCATCGGTTCTGATGAAAAGCCACTAGTTTGGGCCCAATAACACTGAAATTGACAGAAACACATGAAAATGCATGTACGGCATGCGCCGTAACCCTGCGCAGCCGAGCCTTTTGGGTGAGTCTGCATCGGCTCTGATGAAAAGCCACTAGTTTGGGCCCAATAACACTGAAATTGACAGAAACACATGAAAATGCATGTACTTTTTGCGCCGTGACCCTGCCAGCGCAGCCGAGCCTTTTGGGTGAGTCTGCATCGCTTCTGATGAAAAGCCACTAGTTTGGGCCCAATAACACTGAAATTGACAGAAACACATGAAAATGCATGTACGGCGTGCGCCTTGACCCTGCCAGCGCAGCCGAGCGTTTTGGGTGAGTCTGCATCGGTTCTGATGAAAAGCGACTGGTTTGGGCCCAATAACACTGAAATTGACAGAAACACATGAAAATGCATGTACGGCATGCGCCGTGACCCTACCAGCGCAGCCGAGCCTTTGGGGTGAGTCTGCATCGGTTCTGATGAAAAGCCACTAGTTTGGGCCCAATAACACTGAAATTGACAGAAACACATGAAAATGCATATACGGCGTGCGCCGTGACCCTGCCAGCGCAGCCGAGCCTTTTGGGTGAGTCTGCATCGGTTCTGATGAAAAGCGACTGGTTTGGGCCCAATAACACTGAAATTGACAGAAACACATGAAAATGCATGTACGGCATGCGCCGTAACCCTGCGCAGCCGAGCCTTTGGGGTGAGTCTGCATCGGTTCTGATGAAAAGCCACTAGTTTGGGCCCAATAACACTGAAATTGACAGAAACACATGAAAATGCATGTACGGCATGCGCCGTAACCCTGCGCAGCCGAGCCTTTTGGGTGAGTCTGCATCGGCTCTGATGAAAAGCCACTAGTTTGGGCCCAATAACACTGAAATTGACAGAAACACATGAAAATGCATGTACTTTTTGCGCCGTGACCCTGCCAGCGCAGCCGAGCCTTTTGGGTGAGTCTGCATCGCTTCTGATGAAAAGCCACTAGTTTGGTCCCAATAACACTGAAATTGACAGAAACACATGAAAATGCATGTACGGCGTGCGCCTTGACCCTGCCAGCGCAGCCGAGCGTTTTGGGTGAGTCTGCATCGGTTCTGATGAAAAGCGACTGGTTTGGGCCCAATAACACTGAAATTGACAGAAACACATGAAAATGCATGTACGGCATGCGCCGTGACCCTACCAGCGCAGCCGAGCCTTTGGGGTGAGTCTACATCGGTTCTGATGAAAAGCCACTAGTTTGGGCCCAATAACACTGAAATGGATAGAAACACATGAAAATACATGTACGGCGTGCGCCGTGACCCTGCCAGTGCAGCCAAGCCTTTTGGGTGAGTCTGCATCGGTTCTGATGAAAAGCTACTAGTTTGGGCCCAATAACACTGAAATTGACAGAAACACATGAAAATGCATGTACGGCGTGCGCCGTGACCCTGCCAGCGCAGCCGAGCCTTTTGGGTGAGTCTGCATCGGTTCTGATGAAAAGCCACTAATTTGGGCCCAATAACACTGAAATTGACAGAAACACATGAAAATGCATGTACGGTGTGCGCCCTGACCCTGCCAGCGCAGCCGAGCCTTTTGGGTGAGTCTGCATCGGTTCTGATGAAAAGCTACTAGTTTGGGCCCAAAAACACTGAAATTGACAGAAACACATGAAAATGCATGTACGGCGTGCGCCGTGACCCTGCCAGCGCAGCCGAGCCTTTTGGGTGAGTCTGCATCGGTTCTGATGAAAAGCGACTGGTTTGGGCCCAAAAACACTGAAATTGACAGAAACACATGAAAATGCATGTACGGTGTGCGCCGTGACCCTGCGCAGCCGAGCCTTTGGGGTGAGTCTGCATCGGTTCTGATGAAAAGCCACTAGTTTGGGCCCAATAACACTGAAATTGACAGAAACACATGAAAATGCATGTACGGTGTGCACCGTGACCCTGCCAGCGCAGCCGAGCCTTTAGGGTGAGTCTGCATCGGTTCTGATGAAAAGGCACTAGTTTGGGCCCAATAACACTGAAATTGACAGAAACACATGAAAATGCATGTACGGCGTGCGCCGTGACCCTGCCAGCGCAGCCGAGCCTTTTGGGTGAGTCTGCATCGGTTCTGATGAAAAGCCACTAGTTTGGGCCCAATAACACTGAAATTGACAGAAACACATGAAAATGCATGTACGGCGTGCGCTGTGACCCTGCCAGCGCAGCCGAGCGTTTTGGGTGAGTCTGCATCGGTTCTGATGAAAAGCCACTAGTTTGGGCCCAAAAACACTGAAATTGACAGAAACACATGAAAATGCATGTACGGTGTGCGCCGTGACCCTGCGCAGCCGAGCCTTTTGGGTGAGTCTGCATCGGTTCTGATGAAAAGCCACTAGTTTGGGCCCAATAACACTGAAATTGACAGAAACACATGAAAATGCATGTATGGTGTGCGCCGTGACCCTGCCAGCGCAGCCGAGCCTTTTGGATGAGTCTGCATCGGTTCTGATGAAAAGCCACTAGTTTGGGCCCAAAAATACTGAAATTGACAGAAACACATGAAAATGCATGTACGGCGTGCGCCGTGACCCTGCCAGCGCAGCCGAGCCTTTTGGGTGAGTCTGCATCGGTTCTGATGAAAAGCCACTAGTTTGGGCCCAATAACACTGAAATTGACAGAAACACATGAAAATACATGTACGGCGTGCGCCGTGACCCTGCCAGCGCAGCCGAGCCTTTTGGGTGAGTCTGCATCGGTTCTGATGAAAAGCCACTAGTTTGGGCCCAATAACACTTAAATGGACAGAAACACATGAAAATACATGTACGGCGTGCGCCGTGACCCTGCCAGCGCAGCCGAGCCTTTTGGGTGAGTCTGCATCGGTTCTGATGAAAAGCCACTAGTTTGGGCCCAATAACACTGAAATTGACAGAAACACATGAAAATACATGTACGGCGTGCGCCGTGACCCTGCCAGCGCAGCCGAGCCTTTTGGGTGAGTCTGCATCGGTTCTGATGAAAAGCCACTAGTTTGGGCCCAATAACACTTAAATGGACAGAAACACATGAAAATACATGTACGGCGTGCGCCGTGACCCTGCCAGCGCAGCCGAGCCTTTTGGGTGAGTCTGCATCGGTTCTGATGAAAAGCCACTAGTTTGGGCCCAATAACACTGAAATTGACAGAAACACATGAAAATGCATGTACGGCGTGCGCCGTGACCCTGCCAGCGCAGCCGAGCCTTTTGGGTGAGTCTGCATCGGTTCTGATGAAAAGCCACTAGTTTGGGCTCAAAAACACTGAAATTGACAGAAACACATGAAAATGCATGTACGGTGTGCGCCGTGACCCTGCGCAGCCGAGCTTTTGGGGTGAGTCTGCATCGGTTCTGATGAAAAGCCACTAGTTTGGGCTCAAAAATACTGAAATTGACAGAAACACATGAAAATGCATGTACGGCGTGCGCCGTGACCCTGCCAGCGCAGCCGAGCCTTTTGGGTGAGTCTGCATCGGTTCTGATGAAAAGCCACTAGTTTGGGCCCAATAACACTGAAATTGACAGAAACACATGAAAATGCATGTACGGTGTGCGCCGTGACCCTGCCAGCGCAGCCGAGCCTTTTGGGTGAGTCTGCATCGGTTCTGATGAAAAGCCACTAGTTTGGGCCCAATAACACTGAAATTGACAGAAACACATGAAAATGCATGTACGGCGTGCGCCGTGACCCTGCCAGCGCAGCCGAGCCTTTTGGGTGAGTCTGCATCGGTTCTGATGAAAAGCCACTAGTTTGGGCTCAAAAACACTGAAATTGACAGAAACACATGAAAATGCATGTACGGTGTGCGCCGTGACCCTGCGCAGCCGAGCTTTTGGGGTGAGTCTGCATCGGTTCTGATGAAAAGCCACTAGTTTGGGCCCAAAAATACTGAAATTGACAGAAACACATGAAAATGCATGTACGGCGTGCGCCGTGACCCTGCCAGCGCAGCCGAGCCTTTTGGGTGAGTCTGCATCGGTTCTGATGAAAAGCGACTGGTTTGGGCCCAATAACACTGAAATTGACAGAAACACATGAAAATGCATGTATGGCGTGCGCCGTGACCCTGCCAGCGCAGCCGAGCCTTTTGGGTGAGTCTGCATCGGTTCTGATGAAAAGCCACTAGTTTGGGCCCAAAAACACTGAAATTGACAGAAACACATGAAAATGCATGTACGGCGTGCGCCGTGACCCTGCCAGCGCAGCCGAGCCTTTAGGGTGAGTCTGCATCGGTTCTGATGAAAAGGCACTAGTTTGGGCCCAATAACACTGAAATTGACAGAAACACATGAAAATGCATGTACGGCGTGCGCCGTGACCCTGCCAGTGCAGCCGAGCCTTTTGGGTGAGTCTGCATCGGTTCTGATGAAAAGCGACTGGTTTGGGCCCAATAACACTGAAATTGACAGAAACACATGAAAATGCATGTACGGCGTGCGCCGTGACCCTGCCAGCGCAGCCGAGCATTTTGGGTGAGTCTGCATCGGTTCTGAAGAAAAGCGACTGGTTTGGGCCCAATAACACAGAAATTAACAGAAACACGTGAAAGTGCATGTAGGGCGTGCACCGTGACCCTGCCAGCGCAGCCGAGCCTTTTGGGTGAGTCTGCATCGGTTCTGATGAAAAGCCACTAGTTTGGGCCCAATAACACTGAAATTGACAGAAACACATGAAAATGCATGTACGGCGTGCGCCGTGACCCTGCCAGCGCAGCCGAGCCTTTTGGGTGAGTCTGCATCGGTTCTGATGAAAAGCGACTGGTTTGGGCCCAATAACACTGAAATTGACAGAAACACATGAAAATGCATGTACGGCGTGCGCCGTGACCCTGCCAGCGCAGCCGAGCCTTTTGGGTGAGTCTGCATCGGTTCTGATGAAAAGCCACTAGTTTGGGCCCAAAAACACTGAAATTGACAGAAACACATGAAAATGCATGTACGGCGTGCGCCGTGACCCTGCCAGCGCAGCCGAGCCTTTAGGGTGAGTCTGCATCGGTTCTGATGAAAAGGCACTAGTTTGGGCCCAATAACACTGAAATTGACAGAAACACATGAAAATGCATGTACGGCGTGCGCCGTGACCCTGCCAGTGCAGCCGAGCCTTTTGGGTGAGTCTGCATCGGTTCTGATGAAAAGCGACTGGTTTGGGCCCAATAACACTGAAATTGACAGAAACACATGAAAATGCATGTACGGCGTGCGCCGTGACCCTGCCAGCGCAGCCGAGCATTTTGGGTGAGTCTGCATCGGTTCTGAAGAAAAGCGACTGGTTTGGGCCCAATAACACAGAAATTAACAGAAACACGTGAAAGTGCATGTAGGGCGTGCACCGTGACCCTGCCAGCGCAGCCGAGCCTTTTGGGTGAGTCTGCATCGGTTCTGATGAAAAGCCACTAGTTTGGGCCCAATAACACTGAAATTGACAGAAACACATGAAAATGCATGTACGGCGTGCGCCGTGACCCTGCGCAGCCGAGCCTTTGGGGTGAGTCTGCATCGGTTCTGATGAAAAGCCACTAGTTTGGGCCCAATAACACTGAAATTGACAGAAACACATGAAAATGCATGTACAACGCGTGCACCGTGACCCTGCCAGCGCAGCCGAGCCTTTTGGGTGAGTCTGCATCGGTTCTGATGAAAAGCCACTAGTTTGGGCCCAATAACACTGAAATTGACAGAAACACATGAAAATGCATGTACGGCTTGCGCCGTGACCCTGCCAGCGCAGCCAAGCGTTTTGGGTGAGTCTGCATCGGTTCTGATGAAAAGCCACTAGTTTGGGCCCAATAACACTGAAATTGACAGAAACACATGAAAATGCATGTACAACGCGTGCACCGTGACCCTGCCAGCGCAGCCGAGCCTTTTGGGTGAGTCTGCATCGGTTCTGATGAAAAGCCACTAGTTTGGGCCCAATAACACTGAAATTGACACAAACACATGAAAATTCATGTACAACGCGTGCACCGTGACCCTGCCAGCGCAGCCGAGCCTTTTGGGTGAGTCTGCATCGGTTCTGATGAAAAGCCACTAGTTTGGGCCCAATAACACTGAAATTGACAGAAACACATGAAAATGCATGTACGGTGTGCGCCGTGACCCTGCCTGCGCAGCCGAGCGTTTTGGGTGAGTCTGCATCGGTTCTGATGAAAAGCCACTAGTTTGGGCCCAAAAACACTGAAATTGACAGAAACACATGAAAATGCATGTACGGTGTGCGCCGTGACCCTGCGCAGCCGAGCCTTTTGGGTGAGTCTGCATCGGTTCTGATGAAAAGCCACTAGTTTGGGCCCAATAACACTGAAATTGACAGAAACACATGAAAATGCATGTACGGTGTGCGCCGTGACCCTGCCAGCGCAGCCGAGCCTTTTGGGTGAGTCTGCATCGGTTCTGATGAAAAGCCACTAGTTTGGGCCCAAAAATACTGAAATTGACAGAAACACATGAAAATGCATGTACGGCGTGCGCCGTGACCCTGCCAGCACAGCCGAGCCTTTTGGGTGAGTCTGCATCGGTTCTGATGAAAAGCCACTAGTTTGGGCCCAATAACACTTAAATGGACAGAAACACATGAAAATACATGTACGGCGTGCGCCGTGACCCTGCCAGCGCAGCCGAGCCTTTTGGGTGAGTCTGCATCGGTTCTGATGAAAAGCCACTAGTTTGGGCCCAATAACACTGAAATTGACAGAAACACATGAAAATACATGTACGGCGTGCGCCATGACCCTGCCAGCGCAGCCGAGCCTTTTGGGTGAGTCTGCATCGGTTCTGATGAAAAGCCACTAGTTTGGGCCCAATAACACTTAAATGGACAGAAACACATGAAAATACATGTACGGCGTGCGCCGTGACCCTGCCAGCGCAGCCGAGCCTTTTGGGGTGAGTCTGCATCGGTTCTGATGAAAAGGCACTAGTTTGGGCCCAATAACACTGAAATTGACAGAAACACATGAAAATGCATGTACGGTGTGCGCCGTGACCCTGCGCAGCCGAGCTTTTGGGGTGAGTCTGCATCGGTTCTGATGAAAAGCGACTGGTTTGGGCCCAATAACACTGAAATTGACAGAAACACATGAAAATGCATGTACGGCGTGCGCCGTGACCCTGCCAGCGCAGCCGAGCATTTTGGGTGAGTCTGCATCGGTTCTGAAGAAAAGCGACTGGTTTGGGCCCAATAACACAGAAATTAACAGAAACACGTGAAAGTGCATGTAGGGCGTGCACCGTGACCCTGCCAGCGCAGCCGAGCCTTTTGGGTGAGTCTGCATCGGTTCTGATGAAAAGCCACTAGTTTGGGCCCAATAACACTGAAATTGACAGAAACACATGAAAATGCATGTACGGCGTGCGCCGTGACCCTGCGCAGCCGAGCCTTTGGGGTGAGTCTGCATCGGTTCTGATGAAAAGCCACTAGTTTGGGCCCAATAACACTGAAATTGACAGAAACACATGAAAATGCATGTACAACGCGTGCACCGTGACCCTGCCAGCGCAGCCGAGCCTTTTGGGTGAGTCTGCATCGGTTCTGATGAAAAGCCACTAGTTTGGGCCCAATAACACTGAAATTGACAGAAACACATGAAAATGCATGTACGGCTTGCGCCGTGACCCTGCCAGCGCAGCCAAGCGTTTTGGGTGAGTCTGCATCGGTTCTGATGAAAAGCCACTAGTTTGGGCCCAATAACACTGAAATTGACAGAAACACATGAAAATGCATGTACAACGCGTGCACCGTGACCCTGCCAGCGCAGCCGAGCCTTTTGGGTGAGTCTGCATCGGTTCTGATGAAAAGCCACTAGTTTGGGCCCAATAACACTGAAATTGACACAAACACATGAAAATTCATGTACAACGCGTGCACCGTGACCCTGCCAGCGCAGCCGAGCCTTTTGGGTGAGTCTGCATCGGTTCTGATGAAAAGCCACTAGTTTGGGCCCAATAACACTGAAATTGACAGAAACACATGAAAATGCATGTACGGTGTGCGCCGTGACCCTGCCTGCGCAGCCGAGCGTTTTGGGTGAGTCTGCATCGGTTCTGATGAAAAGCCACTAGTTTGGGCCCAAAAACACTGAAATTGACAGAAACACATGAAAATGCATGTACGGTGTGCGCCGTGACCCTGCGCAGCCGAGCCTTTTGGGTGAGTCTGCATCGGTTCTGATGAAAAGCCACTAGTTTGGGCCCAATAACACTGAAATTGACAGAAACACATGAAAATGCATGTACGGTGTGCGCCGTGACCCTGCCAGCGCAGCCGAGCCTTTTGGGTGAGTCTGCATCGGTTCTGATGAAAAGCCACTAGTTTGGGCCCAAAAATACTGAAATTGACAGAAACACATGAAAATGCATGTACGGCGTGCGCCGTGACCCTGCCAGCACAGCCGAGCCTTTTGGGTGAGTCTGCATCGGTTCTGATGAAAAGCCACTAGTTTGGGCCCAATAACACTTAAATGGACAGAAACACATGAAAATACATGTACGGCGTGCGCCGTGACCCTGCCAGCGCAGCCGAGCCTTTTGGGTGAGTCTGCATCGGTTCTGATGAAAAGCCACTAGTTTGGGCCCAATAACACTGAAATTGACAGAAACACATGAAAATACATGTACGGCGTGCGCCATGACCCTGCCAGCGCAGCCGAGCCTTTTGGGTGAGTCTGCATCGGTTCTGATGAAAAGCCACTAGTTTGGGCCCAATAACACTTAAATGGACAGAAACACATGAAAATACATGTACGGCGTGCGCCGTGACCCTGCCAGCGCAGCCGAGCCTTTTGGGGTGAGTCTGCATCGGTTCTGATGAAAAGGCACTAGTTTGGGCCCAATAACACTGAAATTGACAGAAACACATGAAAATGCATGTACGGTGTGCGCCGTGACCCTGCGCAGCCGAGCTTTTGGGGTGAGTCTGCATCGGTTCTGATGAAAAGCGACTGGTTTGGGCCCAATAACACTGAAATTGACAGAAACACATGAAAATGCATGTACGGCGTGCGCCGTGACCCTGCCAGCGCAGCCGAGCATTTTGGGTGAGTCTGCATCGGTTCTGAAGAAAAGCGACTGGTTTGGGCCCAATAACACAGAAATTAACAGAAACACGTGAAAGTGCATGTAGGGCGTGCACCGTGACCCTGCCAGCGCAGCCGAGCCTTTTGGGTGAGTCTGCATCGGTTCTGATGAAAAGCCACTAGTTTGGGCCCAATAACACTGAAATTGACAGAAACACATGAAAATGCATGTACGGCGTGCGCCGTGACCCTGCGCAGCCGAGCCTTTGGGGTGAGTCTGCATCGGTTCTGATGAAAAGCCACTAGTTTGGGCCCAATAACACTGAAATTGACAGAAACACATGAAAATGCATGTACAACGCGTGCACCGTGACCCTGCCAGCGCAGCCGAGCCTTTTGGGTGAGTCTGCATCGGTTCTGATGAAAAGCCACTAGTTTGGGCCCAATAACACTGAAATTGACAGAAACACATGAAAATGCATGTACGGCTTGCGCCGTGACCCTGCCAGCGCAGCCAAGCGTTTTGGGTGAGTCTGCATCGGTTCTGATGAAAAGCCACTAGTTTGGGCCCAATAACACTGAAATTGACAGAAACACATGAAAATGCATGTACAACGCGTGCACCGTGACCCTGCCAGCGCAGCCGAGCCTTTTGGGTGAGTCTGCATCGGTTCTGATGAAAAGCCACTAGTTTGGGCCCAATAACACTGAAATTGACAGAAACACATGAAAATTCATGTACAACGCGTGCACCGTGACCCTGCCAGCGCAGCCGAGCCTTTTGGGTGAGTCTGCATTGGTTCTGATGAAAAGCCACTAGTTTGGGCCCAATAACACTGAAATTGACAGAAACACATGAAAATGCATGTACGGTGTGCGCCGTGACCCTGCCTGCGCAGCCGAGCGTTTTGGGTGAGTCTGCATCGGTTCTGATGAAAAGCCACTAGTTTGGGCCCAAAAACACTGAAATTGACAGAAACACATGAAAATGCATGTACGGTGTGCGCCGTGACCCTGCGCAGCCGAGCCTTTTGGGTGAGTCTGCATCGGTTCTGATGAAAAGCCACTAGTTTGGGCCCAATAACACTGAAATTGACAGAAACACATGAAAATGCATGTACGGTGTGCGCCGTGACCCTGCCAGCGCAGCCGAGCCTTTTGGGTGAGTCTGCATCGGTTCTGATGAAAAGCCACTAGTTTGGGCCCAAAAATACTGAAATTGACAGAAACACATGAAAATGCATGTACGGCGTGCGCCGTGACCCTGCCAGCACAGCCGAGCCTTTTGGGTGAGTCTGCATCGGTTCTGATGAAAAGCCACTAGTTTGGGCCCAAAAATACTGAAATTGACAGAAACACATGAAAATGCATGTACGGCGTGCGCCGTGACCCTGCCAGCACAGCCGAGCCTTTTGGGTGAGTCTGCATCGGTTCTGATGAAAAGCCACTAGTTTGGGCCCAATAACACTGAAATTGACAGAAACACATGAAAATGCATGTACGGTGTGCGCCGTGACCCTGCCTGCGCAGCCGAGCGTTTTGGGTGAGTCTGCATCGGTTCTGATGAAAAGCCACTAGTTTGGGCCCAAAAACACTGAAATTGACAGAAACACATGAAAATGCATGTACGGTGTGCGCCGTGACCCTGCGCAGCCGAGCCTTTTGGGTGAGTCTGCATCGGTTCTGATGAAAAGCCACTAGTTTGGGCCCAATAACACTGAAATTGACAGAAACACATGAAAATGCATGTACGGTGTGCGCCGTGACCCTGCCAGCGCAGCCGAGCCTTTTGGGTGAGTCTGCATCGGTTCTGATGAAAAGCCACTAGTTTGGGCCCAAAAATACTGAAATTGACAGAAACACATGAAAATGCATGTACGGCGTGCGCCGTGACCCTGCCAGCACAGCCGAGCCTTTTGGGTGAGTCTGCATCGGTTCTGATGAAAAGCCACTAGTTTGGGCCCAATAACACTTAAATGGACAGAAACACATGAAAATACATGTACGGCGTGCGCCGTGACCCTGCCAGCGCAGCCGAGCCTTTTGGGTGAGTCTGCATCGGTTCTGATGAAAAGCCACTAGTTTGGGCCCAATAACACTGAAATTGACAGAAACACATGAAAATACATGTACGGCGTGCGCCATGACCCTGCCAGCGCAGCCGAGCCTTTTGGGTGAGTCTGCATCGGTTCTGATGAAAAGCCACTAGTTTGGGCCCAATAACACTTAAATGGACAGAAACACATGAAAATACATGTACGGCGTGCGCCGTGACCCTGCCAGCGCAGCCGAGCCTTTTGGGGTGAGTCTGCATCGGTTCTGATGAAAAGGCACTAGTTTGGGCCCAATAACACTGAAATTGACAGAAACACATGAAAATGCATGTACGGTGTGCGCCGTGACCCTGCGCAGCCGAGCTTTTGGGGTGAGTCTGCATCGGTTCTGATGAAAAGCGACTGGTTTGGGCCCAATAACACTGAAATTGACAGAAACACATGAAAATGCATGTACGGCGTGCGCCGTGACCCTGCCAGCGCAGCCGAGCATTTTGGGTGAGTCTGCATCGGTTCTGAAGAAAAGCGACTGGTTTGGGCCCAATAACACAGAAATTAACAGAAACACGTGAAAGTGCATGTAGGGCGTGCACCGTGACCCTGCCAGCGCAGCCGAGCCTTTTGGGTGAGTCTGCATCGGTTCTGATGAAAAGCCACTAGTTTGGGCCCAATAACACTGAAATTGACAGAAACACATGAAAATGCATGTACGGCGTGCGCCGTGACCCTGCGCAGCCGAGCCTTTGGGGTGAGTCTGCATCGGTTCTGATGAAAAGCCACTAGTTTGGGCCCAATAACACTGAAATTGACAGAAACACATGAAAATGCATGTACAACGCGTGCACCGTGACCCTGCCAGCGCAGCCGAGCCTTTTGGGTGAGTCTGCATCGGTTCTGATGAAAAGCCACTAGTTTGGGCCCAATAACACTGAAATTGACAGAAACACATGAAAATGCATGTACGGCTTGCGCCGTGACCCTGCCAGCGCAGCCAAGCGTTTTGGGTGAGTCTGCATCGGTTCTGATGAAAAGCCACTAGTTTGGGCCCAATAACACTGAAATTGACAGAAACACATGAAAATGCATGTACAACGCGTGCACCGTGACCCTGCCAGCGCAGCCGAGCCTTTTGGGTGAGTCTGCATCGGTTCTGATGAAAAGCCACTAGTTTGGGCCCAATAACACTGAAATTGACAGAAACACATGAAAATTCATGTACAACGCGTGCACCGTGACCCTGCCAGCGCAGCCGAGCCTTTTGGGTGAGTCTGCATTGGTTCTGATGAAAAGCCACTAGTTTGGGCCCAATAACACTGAAATTGACAGAAACACATGAAAATGCATGTACGGTGTGCGCCGTGACCCTGCCTGCGCAGCCGAGCGTTTTGGGTGAGTCTGCATCGGTTCTGATGAAAAGCCACTAGTTTGGGCCCAAAAACACTGAAATTGACAGAAACACATGAAAATGCATGTACGGTGTGCGCCGTGACCCTGCGCAGCCGAGCCTTTTGGGTGAGTCTGCATCGGTTCTGATGAAAAGCCACTAGTTTGGGCCCAATAACACTGAAATTGACAGAAACACATGAAAATGCATGTACGGTGTGCGCCGTGACCCTGCCAGCGCAGCCGAGCCTTTTGGGTGAGTCTGCATCGGTTCTGATGAAAAGCCACTAGTTTGGGCCCAAAAATACTGAAATTGACAGAAACACATGAAAATGCATGTACGGCGTGCGCCGTGACCCTGCCAGCACAGCCGAGCCTTTTGGGTGAGTCTGCATCGGTTCTGATGAAAAGCCACTAGTTTGGGCCCAATAACACTTAAATGGACAGAAACACATGAAAATACATGTACGGCGTGCGCCGTGACCCTGCCAGCGCAGCCGAGCCTTTTGGGTGAGTCTGCATCGGTTCTGATGAAAAGCCACTAGTTTGGGCCCAATAACACTGAAATTGACAGAAACACATGAAAATACATGTACGGCGTGCGCCATGACCCTGCCAGCGCAGCCGAGCCTTTTGGGTGAGTCTGCATCGGTTCTGATGAAAAGCCACTAGTTTGGGCCCAATAACACTTAAATGGACAGAAACACATGAAAATACATGTACGGCGTGCGCCGTGACCCTGCCAGCGCAGCCGAGCCTTTTGGGTGAGTCTGCATCGGTTCTGATGAAAAGCCACTAGTTTGGGCCCAATAACACTGAAATTGACAGAAACACATGAAAATGCATGTACGGCGTGCGCCGTGACCCTGCCAGCGCAGCCGAACCTTTTGGGTGAGTCTGCATCGGTTCTGATGAAAAGCCACTAGTTTGGGCTTAAAAACACTGAAATTGACAGAAACACATGAAAATGCATGTACGGTGTGCGCCGTGACCCTGCGCAGCCGAGCTTTTGGGGTGAGTCTGCATCGGTTCTGATGAAAAGCCACTAGTTTGGGCCCAATAACACTGAAATTGACAAAAACACATGAAAATGCATGTACGGTGTGCGCCGTGACCCTGCCAGCGCAGCCGAGCCTTTTGGGTGAGTCTGCATCGGTTCTGAATAAAAGCCACTAGTTTGGGCCCAATAACACTGAAATTGACAGAAACACATGAAAATGCATGTACAACGCGTGCACCGTGACCCTGCCAGCGCAGCCGAGCCTTTTGGGTGAGTCTGCATCGGTTCTGATGAAAAGCCACTAGTTTGGGCCCAATAACACTGAAATTGACAGAAACACATGAAAATGCATGTACAACGCGTGCACCGTGACCCTGCCAGCGCAGCCGAGCCTTTTGGGTGAGTCTGCATCGGTTCTGATGAAAAGCCACTAGTTTGGGCCCAATAACACTGAAATTGACAGAAACACATGAAAATGCATGTACGGCGTGCGCCGTGACCCTGCCAGCGCAGCCGAGCGTTTTGGGTGAGTCTGCATCGGTTCTGATGAAAAGCCACTAGTTTGGGCCCAATAACACTGAAATTGACAGAAACACATGAAAATGCATGTACAACGCGTGCACCGTGACCCTGCCAGCGCAGCCGAGCCTTTTGGGTGAGTCTGCATCGGTTCTGATGAAAAGCCACTAGTTTGGGCCCAATAACACTGAAATTGACAGAAACACATGAAAATGCATGTACAACGCGTGCACCGTGACCCTGCCAGCGCAGCCGAGCCTTTTGGGTGAGTCTGCATCGGTTCTGATGAAAAGCCACTAGTTTGGGCCCAATAACACTGAAATTGACAGAAACACATGAAAATGCATGTACGGCGTGCGCCGTGACCCTGCCAGCGCAGCCGAGCCTTTTGGGTGAGTCTGCATCGGTTCTGATGAAAAGCCACTAGTTTGGGCCCAATAACACTGAAATTGACAGAAACACATGAAAATGCATGTACGGCGTGCGCCGTGACCCTGCCAGCGCAGCCGAGCGTTTTGGGTGAGTCTGCATCGGTTCTGATGAAAAGCCACTAGTTTGGGCCCAAAAACACTGAAATTGACAGAAACACATGAAAATGCATGTACGGTGTGCGCCGTGACCCTGCGCAGCCGAGCCTTTTGGGTGAGTCTGCATCGGTTCTGATGAAAAGCCACTAGTTTGGGCCCAATAACACTGAAATTGACAGAAACACATGAAAATGCATGTACAACGCGTGCACCGTGACCCTGCCAGCGCAGCCGAGCCTTTTGGGTGAGTCTGCATCGGTTCTGATGAAAAGCCACTAGTTTGGGCCCAATAACACTGAAATTGACAGAAACACATGAAAATGCATGTACAACGCGTGCACCGTGACCCTGCCAGCGCAGCCGAGCCTTTTGGGTGAGTCTGCATCGGTTCTGATGAAAAGCCACTAGTTTGGGCCCAATAACACTGAAATTGACAGAAACACATGAAAATGCATGTACGGCGTGCGCCGTGACCCTGCCAGCGCAGCCGAGCCTTTTGGGTGAGTCTGCATCGGTTCTGATGAAAAGCCACTAGTTTGGGCCCAATAACACTGAAATTGACAGAAACACATGAAAATGCATGTACGGCGTGCGCCGTGACCCTGCCAGCGCAGCCGAGCGTTTTGGGTGAGTCTGCATCGGTTCTGATGAAAAGCCACTAGTTTGGGCCCAAAAACACTGAAATTGACAGAAACACATGAAAATGCATGTACGGTGTGCGCCGTGACCCTGCGCAGCCGAGCCTTTTGGGTGAGTCTGCATCGGTTCTGATGAAAAGCCACTAGTTTGGGCCCAATAACACTGAAATTGACAGAAACACATGAAAATGCATGTACGGTGTGCGCCGTGACCCTGCCAGCGCAGCCGAGCCTTTTGGGTGAGTCTGCATCGGTTCTGATGAAAAGCCACTAGTTTGGGCCCAAAAATACTGAAATTGACAGAAACACATGAAAATGCATGTACGGCGTGCGCCGTGACCCTGCCAGCGCAGCCGAGCCTTTTGGGTGAGTCTGCATCGGTTCTGATGAAAAGCCACTAGTTTGGGCCCAATAACACTGAAATTGACAGAAACACATGAAAATACATGTACGGCGTGCGCCGTGACCCTGCCAGCGCAGCCGAGCCTTTTGGGTGAGTCTGCATCGGTTCTGATGAAAAGCCACTAGTTTGGGCCCAATAACACTTAAATGGACAGAAACACATGAAAATACATGTACGGCGTGCGCCGTGACCCTGCCAGCGCAGCCGAGCCTTTTGGGTGAGTCTGCATCGGTTCTGATGAAAAGCCACTAGTTTGGGCCCAATAACACTTAAATGGACAGAAACACATGAAAATACATGTACGGCGTGCGCCGTGACCCTGCCAGTGCAGCCGAGCCTTTTGGGTGAGTCTGCATCGGTTCTGAATAAAAGCCACTAGTTTGGGCCCAATAACACTGAAATTGACAGAAACACATGAAAATGCATGTACGGTGTGCCCCGTGACTCTGGGTTAGGGTTAGGGTTAGGGTTAGGGGTTAGGGTTAGGGTTAGGGTTAGGGTTAGGGGTTAGGGTTAGGGTTAGGGTTAGGGTTAGGGTTAGGGTTGGGTTAGGGTTAGGGTTAGGGTTAGGGTTAGGGTAGGGTTAGGGTTAGGGTTAGGGTTAGGGTTAGGGGTTAGGGTTAGGGTTAGGGTTAGGGTTAGGGGTTAGGGTTAGGGTTAGGGTTAGGGTTAGGGTTGGGTTAGGGTTAGGGTTAGGGTTAGGGTTAGGGGTTAGGGAAGGGTTTTCCCCGTCCCCCTCCAGATCTGAAAGGGGCGGGAGGTGCACTCGCCCTCCACCCGTCCCGTCTCCACATCCCTGCGGAGTCCCCTCTTTGTAATTTGTCTTGTTTTTGTAAAATAAAAAAGTTTTTCTTAAACAACGAAATAAAACTTCCTATAAAATGAATTTGTTTTTAAATTTTTCAAAATAAAAGTCTTAAAATGAATTGTCTTTGTCTTGTCCTAAATGTAAATCAACTTATTCTCAGTTGTTTTAAAATAAAAAATAAAATCAAAATATCAAATTCCTATAAAATCAAATGGCTTTCAAAATAAAATGCTTCCTCAAAAAAATGCCTTGCTCAAAAACAAAGGAAGGTGTGCCCACACGACGTTTCGGCCAATAGCGGCCTTCCTCAGGTGTATGGCACACTGAAAAACTCAAAAAGTGAGTGGAATGATTGGCTGCAATGCTGTCCCTTAGGCGATCAGGTTAGAAATGGCTCTCTCCCTTCCGTTCGCCTTTTATAACCTCTGTTATAATCGTCTTTTAATTTTCGCTTTAGTATTTTGTTTTTGCTTTTGGCTTTAGAATTTCCCTTTTTAACCCTTAAAATGCTGTATAAAATTGAATAAATGAATTTAAATCCCTATTACCATTAATTTTAACCCTATATTTATTAATTTTATTATGTCCCCATGAATTTGATTATGTATAATGTGTTTTTAATTGAAATGAATTGTTGAATGTATGTATTTTAACCCTATGAATTCCCAGATCAAATTAGACGTATTCCCCTATGTTTTTTAATCAATTTTAACATGTTTATAAACCCAATTAATTAATTATTTATATTTATTCCCAAATGTATATGAAATTTTTATCTTTATATAATGACCATATAAGGGGTGGGGTTAGGGTTAGGGCCTGGGGTTAGGGTTAGGGTTAGGGTTAGGGTTGGGGCCTAGGGTTAGGGTTAGGGTTAGGGCCTAGGGTTAGGGTTAGGGTTAGGGCCTGGGGTTAGGGTTAGGTTAGGTTTAGGGTTGGGACATTGGTTAGGGTTAGGGCCTAGGGTTAGGGTTAGGTTAGGTTTAGGGTTGGGATAGTGGTTAGGGTTAGGGCCTAGGGTTAGGGTTAGGGTTAGGTTTAGGGTTAGGATAGTGGTTAGGGTTAGGGCCTAGGGTTAGGGTTAGGTTAGGTTTAGGGTTGGGATAGTGGTTAGGGTTAGGGCCTAGGGTTAGGGTTAGGTTAGGGTTAGGGTTGGGATAGTGGTTAGGGTTAGGGCCTAGGGTTAGGGTTAGGGTTAGGTTTAGGGTTAAGATAGTGGTTAGGGTTAGGGCCTAGGGTTAGGGTTAGGTTAGGTTTAGGGTTGGGATAGTGGTTAGGGTTAGGGCCTAGGGTTAGGGTTAGGTTAGGTTTAGGGTTGGGATAGTGGTTAGGGTTAGGGCCTAGGGTTAGGGTTAGGTTAGGTTTAGGGCTAGAGATGGGATTTGGTTAGGGTTAGGGTCTAGGTTAGGTTTAGGCATCCAAATAAGGGATTGCAATGAATTCAATTAAATCTCAAATTAAGGCCAAATGGCTCCCTAGTACCCAGCCAATAAATCCATCTCCGCTCCCTCTTTTTCCGTTCCCCATCACTCCAATTAACATTTCCCTGTAGTCCAGCCATTCTCACTGCTTCCAAACCGTGGATTAAAAAATGATGAACTAATGGTGTTTCCACTTCTTTCTGGTTCCTTATGTTATGTCTGTGTTGAACCATTCGTGTCGATAATGAATTTTTTGTCTCCCCTATGTACTTTTTTCCACATCTAACACAAAATATGACATATACACAATTTGTGGATCGGGGAGTGAATCTCTGTGAGATCTGGAAAATAGTCTTCTCCCTACTGTTCCTTATGAACCTAAGACTGCAAAATTGCCCCTCCAGGAGAAGAGGCTTCTCCAAGTTTAATTTGGGCAATCTGGCCCTAATCAGATGGTCCTGCAAGTTCCTATTCCTCCTATAGGCCGAGATTATCCTAGACTGCGGGATTATCCCAGAGTCACCTATGACCCTCTCAAAATTGGCCTTAACTCTTTTGTTTAAAATATTGCCTATGGAGGAATATGTCGTAATAAGGGGAATAAAATTCCCATGACCCCTTTCCTTCCTCAATTCGAAGGTCTTAAAACAGTGTCTCAAAAAAGACCTTGAATACCCTCTTTGAGTCAGTGCTTTGAATAGGACTCTGACTGTCCTGATAAAGTCTTCGTCCCTGGTACAAATCCTCTTAAATCTAAGCAACTGTGACTTCACAATACCCCTGAACGTATGCTTTGGATGAAAGCTCGTAGCGTACAAAAGGGCATGCGTGTCTGTGACTTTGAAATGGACCCTGATATCCAATTTATGTGAATTGCCAAATTCTGGCCCCTTGTAGACAGTAGTGTCTAAAAAATCAATTTCTCGTTGGTCCACTTCAGCTGTCAATTTAATGGATGGGTCATGTGAATTTAAAATCCCCAGAAATTGTTGGAACTCCGCCCATGATCCTGTCCAAATGCCCCATATATCATCTAAATACCGTAAATAATGAAATGGTTTCCTCTGGCACTTCTGAAAAACTCCCTCTTCCCAATTGGCCATGAAAATATTGGCATAAGCAGGGGCGAATTTTTTACCCATCGCAGTGCCTTTAATTTGTAAATAATATTTTTCATTGAACACAAAATCGTTTTTAGTTAAATTAATTTCCAATAACCTAATCAATTCTTCGTCTGGCCGGTTGGGGTCAGGATATTTTGCCAACCATTTTTTAACTGCACAGATGCCCCTAGGAATGTCGATATTAGTATATAGACTACTGACATCCATGGAAAACAAAAACGATTTGGACGGGATCCAGAGGTTCCTCACAATCTCTATAAAATGGTAAGTATCTTTGACATAGGCAGGATGTTTGTTGGAGAGCGGATTCAAATGATGATCTATATATTCTGCTGTATAATATGTTTCGCTCCCACAATCAGAGACTATAGGTCTTCCTGGAGGCACTTCAAACGGGATAGTCCAACTTTTTGGATCCTTATGAATTTTAGGTAAGATATAAAATCTCCTCTCCCTTGGTTGTGTTTCCCCTTTTAAATATGTGCTCTGTTTACTGTTGATGAATTTCTTGTTTTTTAGTGTGTCAATAATCTCATGAATTAAAGGAACCGTTTCCATAAAAATGGGTTTGTCTAATTTCTTGTAATAAACTGTGTCGTTCAATTGTCTTTCTGCTTCCAATATGTATTGTTCCCTGCTTAATATGACAACTGCTGACCCCTTGTCAGCAGGCTTCAAAACTATGTTTTTAGCATTTTTTAACTCTTTTAATGCCCTGATTTCTTCCAATGATAAATTATCCTTCTCCCTGATTGGTCTAAAATGTCTATTAAATGTGTCCCAATCTTCTCTGATTACATCACTGACCTCTGAAGGTATCTTATCTAGTGGAGGTATCCAATTTGAAGTCCCCATGAACGGTGGTATTTCTTGTTTTTCTGACCCTCCAAAATAAGCTGCCAATTTGAGCTTCCTGTGATAATCGTGCAAGTCTGATTGGAATTGAGTCTTCTGGTTCCTGCCTATGCCAAAGGACGGTATAAATTTCAGTCCTCGACTGAGGAGGTCCTGTTGTGGCTTTGAGAGATGGAAGTTCTTGGCCAAAACCACAACATTCTGACCCACAAGGGACTGAGGTCCCTCGATGCCCCCTTGGTTGGAACTTAGGGGGCGGTCAAGTTTAACAACTGTGCCCAATGTCGAAGCATGGCACCAGCTGTTTTCTTTGTCCAATGGACATTGTCCATCTCAGTCTCAAACTGACTGTCCGGGAGGCGCAAGAGGTAAGGCATGTTCTTTTCTATATGTGCGTTGAGCACCAACAAGGTCCGCTGGTCCTCCTTGCACAGGACAGAGGAGAAGTTGATCAGTGGAATCCAGATCTCCGCGAAGGGGAACCTCTTCTTGGCCGCCCGAATCGCTCCCTGTAGCTGCTTGACTGAAGTCTCTCTCCCTTTCTGACCCTTGTGGTTCAGTCCAAAGGACAATACCAGCTTCTCCACCCCCACACTACTTGTTGCCTTCGTCATTAAGGCCTCCGCGTGTCGGAAGTTGGCCCCCGGATAACTGTCTATTTGGAGGTCCGGGATGTCGTATGCGGGGATCCTGGAGAGGTTGGAATCCCCAATTATCAGCCACTTCTTCCTGACACTCAACCCCCAGTCGATCATCTTTCGCTCCGAGTTGATGTGTCTAGTAATCCTATACTTCCTCTGCGGGGTTGGGGTGGAGGTCTGGAGGGGATCCTCGGAAGCCTCTTCCGGATCCTCCCTCTCCCTGTGGACTTGTGCCTGTACTTGGAGGGTTTGTCGCGCTGGGCCCGTAATCCCCGGCTCTGGAGATACGGAATCCCTCCTGGAGGTCAGAGCTGCTGACTCCCCTTCGTCTGCCTCCCTCTGAGGCGCTGCCCCAAACAAGTCCTCCAAGTCAGCCAGGGCTGAGACTCCCAGCACAGAGTCCTGTTCTGAATCTTCCTCCCTCGCCTCCTCGAAGGAGAGTAGATTCTCTGTGTGAGCCTCTGTTTTCGGTTCCTCGGTTGGCCTCTCAGTCATAGTGGCCACCGTCACTGAAGGCCGTTGTGGCTCTTGAGGTTGCTCCCGTGATTGCTCCCCTGTTTCCAAGAGCAATTCCTCAGTCAGGATTACCCCTCTGCGTCTCCTCAGTCTCTCTTGCCTCTGTTCCTTTGGGGGTTCAGCTTCTGCAGGCTGCAAACTGTGCACAATGTCCTGCGTGGTCCCCTCGGTGCTTGTGGCCACCATGGTTGTGGCCCGCTGAGGTACTTGAGACTGCTCCGTGGTTAGGGTTTGAGGGCGATTGTCATTTCCCTCAACCCTTGCCGCAATTAGGGCCTCCACGTGGTCAATGACTTCTTGGCCAAGATTCGGCAGGTTCCTCCTTGCCCATCTTGCTGCCACCTCAAAACGAGACTGCCAGTCCCTGACCAGTAGTTTTGAAATGTCCATCAACAGAGGCTCCAACTCCGCCTCATAGTGGCCTTGAAGGATCAGCAGCGAAGTGTAACCCCAATTTTCTGCGTTCCCCTTGATCAGGTCCAAGGTGTCCTCTGATGGGGATGCTGGTCTGATCATGGTGGTCAGGATCTCCACCATCCTCGCGATCATCCTGGGCTTGGGGTTACCCGGCTTGGGTGCCACATTCTGCAAGTGATGCACCACCTTGATGAGGGAGTGCATCTTCCGCACTAGGGCCCGGAACTTCGGGTCCGCTGGTTGGCGCAGGATGTGGTCTGTCCCTTGAGCCCGTGGAGGAACGGGTGCCCGAGGCGGCCTCTGGTAGCCTTGACGGACTACCGCCGCGTAGGAGCGAGATTGCGGACCGTCATAGCGGGAAGGTCTGGGTGGAGGCACTGGCCGGTTAGGGAAGGGTTTTCCCCGTCCCCCTCCAGATCTGAAAGGGGCGGGAGGTGCACTCGCCCTCCACCCGTCCCGTCTCCACATCCCTGCGGAGTCCCCTCTTTGTAATTTGTCTTGTTTTTGTAAAATAAAAAAGTTTTTCTTAAACAACGAAATAAAACTTCCTATAAAATGAATTTGTTTTTAAATTTTTCAAAATAAAAGTCTTAAAATGAATTGTCTTTGTCTTGTCCTAAATGTAAATCAACTTATTCTCAGTTGTTTTAAAATAAAAAATAAAATCAAAATATCAAATTCCTATAAAATCAAATGGCTTTCAAAATAAAATGCTTCCTCAAAAAAATGCCTTGCTCAAAAACAAAGGAAGGTGTGCCCACACGACGTTTCGGCCAATAGCGGCCTTCCTCAGGTGTATGGCACACTGAAAAACTCAAAAAGTGAGTGGAATGATTGGCTGCAATGCTGTCCCTTAGGCGATCAGGTTAGAAATGGCTCTCTCCCTTCCGTTCGCCTTTTATAACCTCTGTTATAATCGTCTTTTAATTTTCGCTTTAGTATTTTGTTTTTGCTTTTGGCTTTAGAATTTCCCTTTTTAACCCTTAAAATGCTGTATAAAATTGAATAAATGAATTTAAATCCCTATTACCATTAATTTTAACCCTATATTTATTAATTTTATTATGTCCCCATGAATTTGATTATGTATAATGTGTTTTTAATTGAAATGAATTGTTGAATGTATGTATTTTAACCCTATGAATTCCCAGATCAAATTAGACGTATTCCCCTATGTTTTTTAATCAATTTTAACATGTTTATAAACCCAATTAATTAATTATTTATATTTATTCCCAAATGTATATGAAATTTTTATCTTTATATAATGACCATATAAGGGGTGGGGTTAGGGTTAGGGCCTGGGGTTAGGGTTAGGGTTAGGGTTAGGGTTGGGGCCTAGGGTTAGGGTTAGGGTTAGGGCCTAGGGTTAGGGTTAGGGTTAGGGCCTGGGGTTAGGGTTAGGTTAGGTTTAGGGTTGGGACATTGGTTAGGGTTAGGGCCTAGGGTTAGGGTTAGGTTAGGTTTAGGGTTGGGATAGTGGTTAGGGTTAGGGCCTAGGGTTAGGGTTAGGGTTAGGTTTAGGGTTAGGATAGTGGTTAGGGTTAGGGCCTAGGGTTAGGGTTAGGTTAGGTTTAGGGTTGGGATAGTGGTTAGGGTTAGGGCCTAGGGTTAGGGTTAGGTTAGGGTTAGGGTTGGGATAGTGGTTAGGGTTAGGGCCTAGGGTTAGGGTTAGGGTTAGGTTTAGGGTTAAGATAGTGGTTAGGGTTAGGGCCTAGGGTTAGGGTTAGGTTAGGTTTAGGGTTGGGATAGTGGTTAGGGTTAGGGCCTAGGGTTAGGGTTAGGTTAGGTTTAGGGTTGGGATAGTGGTTAGGGTTAGGGCCTAGGGTTAGGGTTAGGTTAGGTTTAGGGCTAGAGATGGGATTTGGTTAGGGTTAGGGTCTAGGTTAGGTTTAGGCATCCAAATAAGGGATTGCAATGAATTCAATTAAATCTCAAATTAAGGCCAAATGGCTCCCTAGTACCCAGCCAATAAATCCATCTCCGCTCCCTCTTTTTCCGTTCCCCATCACTCCAATTAACATTTCCCTGTAGTCCAGCCATTCTCACTGCTTCCAAACCGTGGATTAAAAAATGATGAACTAATGGTGTTTCCACTTCTTTCTGGTTCCTTATGTTATGTCTGTGTTGAACCATTCGTGTCGATAATGAATTTTTTGTCTCCCCTATGTACTTTTTTCCACATCTAACACAAAATATGACATATACACAATTTGTGGATCGGGGAGTGAATCTCTGTGAGATCTGGAAAATAGTCTTCTCCCTACTGTTCCTTATGAACCTAAGACTGCAAAATTGCCCCTCCAGGAGAAGAGGCTTCTCCAAGTTTAATTTGGGCAATCTGGCCCTAATCAGATGGTCCTGCAAGTTCCTATTCCTCCTATAGGCCGAGATTATCCTAGACTGCGGGATTATCCCAGAGTCACCTATGACCCTCTCAAAATTGGCCTTAACTCTTTTGTTTAAAATATTGCCTATGGAGGAATATGTCGTAATAAGGGGAATAAAATTCCCATGACCCCTTTCCTTCCTCAATTCGAAGGTCTTAAAACAGTGTCTCAAAAAAGACCTTGAATACCCTCTTTGAGTCAGTGCTTTGAATAGGACTCTGACTGTCCTGATAAAGTCTTCGTCCCTGGTACAAATCCTCTTAAATCTAAGCAACTGTGACTTCACAATACCCCTGAACGTATGCTTTGGATGAAAGCTCGTAGCGTACAAAAGGGCATGCGTGTCTGTGACTTTGAAATGGACCCTGATATCCAATTTATGTGAATTGCCAAATTCTGGCCCCTTGTAGACAGTAGTGTCTAAAAAATCAATTTCTCGTTGGTCCACTTCAGCTGTCAATTTAATGGATGGGTCATGTGAATTTAAAATCCCCAGAAATTGTT
This sequence comes from Thunnus thynnus, assembly GCF_963924715.1. NCBI lineage: Eukaryota > Metazoa > Chordata > Actinopteri > Scombriformes > Scombridae > Thunnus > Thunnus thynnus. Next base: position 74,814 of record NW_027095966.1, on the reverse strand, counting down.
GGAACTCCGCCCATGATCCTGTCCAAATGCCCCATATATCATCTAAATACCGTAAATAATGAAATGGTTTCCTCTGGCACTTCTGAAAAACTCCCTCTTCCCAATTGGCCATGAAAATATTGGCATAAGCAGGGGCGAATTTTTTACCCATCGCAGTGCCTTTAATTTGTAAATAATATTTTTCATTGAACACAAAATCGTTTTTAGTTAAATTAATTTCCAATAACCTAATCAATTCTTCGTCTGGCCGGTTGGGGTCAGGATATTTTGCCAACCATTTTTTAACTGCACAGATGCCCCTAGGAATGTCGATATTAGTATATAGACTACTGACATCCATGGAAAACAAAAACGATTTGGACGGGATCCAGAGGTTCCTCACAATCTCTATAAAATGGTAAGTATCTTTGACATAGGCAGGATGTTTGTTGGAGAGCGGATTCAAATGATGATCTATATATTCTGCTGTATAATATGTTTCGCTCCCACAATCAGAGACTATAGGTCTTCCTGGAGGCACTTCAAACGGGATAGTCCAACTTTTTGGATCCTTATGAATTTTAGGTAAGATATAAAATCTCCTCTCCCTTGGTTGTGTTTCCCCTTTTAAATATGTGCTCTGTTTACTGTTGATGAATTTCTTGTTTTTTAGTGTGTCAATAATCTCATGAATTAAAGGAACCGTTTCCATAAAAATGGGTTTGTCTAATTTCTTGTAATAAACTGTGTCGTTCAATTGTCTTTCTGCTTCCAATATGTATTGTTCCCTGCTTAATATGACAACTGCTGACCCCTTGTCAGCAGGCTTCAAAACTATGTTTTTAGCATTTTTTAACTCTTTTAATGCCCTGATTTCTTCCAATGATAAATTATCCTTCTCCCTGATTGGTCTAAAATGTCTATTAAATGTGTCCCAATCTTCTCTGATTACATCACTGACCTCTGAAGGTATCTTATCTAGTGGAGGTATCCAATTTGAAGTCCCCATGAAAGGTGGTATTTCTTGTTTTTCTGACCCTCCAAAATAAGCTGCCAATTTGAGCTTCCTGTGATAATCGTGCAAGTCTGATTGGAATTGAGTCTTCTGGTTCCTGCCTATGCCAAAGGACGGTATAAATTTCAGTCCTCGACTGAGGAGGTCCTGTTGTGGCTTTGAGAGATGGAAGTTCTTGGCCAAAACCACAACATTCTGACCCACAAGGGACTGAGGTCCCTCGATGCCCCCTTGGTTGGAACTTAGGGGGCGGTCAAGTTTAACAACTGTGCCCAATGTCGAAGCATGGCACCAGCTGTTTTCTTTGTCCAATGGACATTGTCCATCTCAGTCTCAAACTGACTGTCCGGGAGGCGCAAGAGGTAAGGCATGTTCTTTTCTATATGTGCGTTGAGCACCAACAAGGTCCGCTGGTCCTCCTTGCACAGGACAGAGGAGAAGTTGATCAGTGGAATCCAGATCTCCGCGAAGGGGAACCTCTTCTTGGCCGCCCGAATCGCTCCCTGTAGCTGCTTGACTGAAGTCTCTCTCCCTTTCTGACCCTTGTGGTTCAGTCCAAAGGACAATACCAGCTTCTCCACCCCCACACTACTTGTTGCCTTCGTCATTAAGGCCTCCGCGTGTCGGAAGTTGGCCCCCGGATAACTGTCTATTTGGAGGTCCGGGATGTCGTATGCGGGGATCCTGGAGAGGTTGGAATCCCCAATTATCAGCCACTTCTTCCTGACACTCAACCCCCAGTCGATCATCTTTCGCTCCGAGTTGATGTGTCTAGTAATCCTATACTTCCTCTGCGGGGTTGGGGTGGAGGTCTGGAGGGGATCCTCGGAAGCCTCTTCCGGATCCTCCCTCTCCCTGTGGACTTGTGCCTGTACTTGGAGGGTTTGTCGCGCTGGGCCCGTAATCCCCGGCTCTGGAGATACGGAATCCCTCCTGGAGGTCAGAGCTGCTGACTCCCCTTCGTCTGCCTCCCTCTGAGGCGCTGCCCCAAACAAGTCCTCCAAGTCAGCCAGGGCTGAGACTCCCAGCACAGAGTCCTGTTCTGAATCTTCCTCCCTCGCCTCCTCGAAGGAGAGTAGATTCTCTGTGTGAGCCTCTGTTTTCGGTTCCTCGGTTGGCCTCTCAGTCATAGTGGCCACCGTCACTGAAGGCCGTTGTGGCTCTTGAGGTTGCTCCCGTGATTGCTCCCCTGTTTCCAAGAGCAATTCCTCAGTCAGGATTACCCCTCTGCGTCTCCTCAGTCTCTCTTGCCTCTGTTCCTTTGGGGGTTCAGCTTCTGCAGGCTGCAAACTGTGCACAATGTCCTGCGTGGTCCCCTCGGTGCTTGTGGCCACCATGGTTGTGGCCCGCTGAGGTACTTGAGACTGCTCCGTGGTTAGGGTTTGAGGGCGATTGTCATTTCCCTCAACCCTTGCCGCAATTAGGGCCTCCACGTGGTCAATGACTTCTTGGCCAAGATTCGGCAGGTTCCTCCTTGCCCATCTTGCTGCCACCTCAAAACGAGACTGCCAGTCCCTGACCAGTAGTTTTGAAATGTCCATCAACAGAGGCTCCAACTCCGCCTCATAGTGGCCTTGAAGGATCAGCAGCGAAGTGTAACCCCAATTTTCTGCGTTCCCCTTGATCAGGTCCAAGGTGTCCTCTGATGGGGATGCTGGTCTGATCATGGTGGTCAGGATCTCCACCATCCTCGCGATCATCCTGGGCTTGGGGTTACCCGGCTTGGGTGCCACATTCTGCAAGTGATGCACCACCTTGATGAGGGAGTGCATCTTCCGCACTAGGGCCCGGAACTTCGGGTCCGCTGGTTGGCGCAGGATGTGGTCTGTCCCTTGAGCCCGTGGAGGAACGGGTGCCCGAGGCGGCCTCTGGTAGCCTTGACGGACTACCGCCGCGTAGGAGCGAGATTGCGGACCGTCATAGCGGGAAGGTCTGGGTGGAGGCACTGGCCGGTTAGGGAAGGGTTTTCCCCGTCCCCCTCCAGATCTGAAAGGGGCGGGAGGTGCACTCGCCCTCCACCCGTCCCGTCTCCACATCCCTGCGGAGTCCCCTCTTTGTAATTTGTCTTGTTTTTGTAAAATAAAAAAGTTTTTCTTAAACAACGAAATAAAACTTCCTATAAAATGAATTTGTTTTTAAATTTTTCAAAATAAAAGTCTTAAAATGAATTGTCTTTGTCTTGTCCTAAATGTAAATCAACTTATTCTCAGTTGTTTTAAAATAAAAAATAAAATCAAAATATCAAATTCCTATAAAATCAAATGGCTTTCAAAATAAAATGCTTCCTCAAAAAAATGCCTTGCTCAAAAACAAAGGAAGGTGTGCCCACACGACGTTTCGGCCAATAGCGGCCTTCCTCAGGTGTATGGCACACTGAAAAACTCAAAAAGTGAGTGGAATGATTGGCTGCAATGCTGTCCCTTAGGCGATCAGGTTAGAAATGGCTCTCTCCCTTCCGTTCGCCTTTTATAACCTCTGTTATAATCGTCTTTTAATTTTCGCTTTAGTATTTTGTTTTTGCTTTTGGCTTTAGAATTTCCCTTTTTAACCCTTAAAATGCTGTATAAAATTGAATAAATGAATTTAAATCCCTATTACCATTAATTTTAACCCTATATTTATTAATTTTATTATGTCCCCATGAATTTGATTATGTATAATGTGTTTTTAATTGAAATGAATTGTTGAATGTATGTATTTTAACCCTATGAATTCCCAGATCAAATTAGACGTATTCCCCTATGTTTTTTAATCAATTTTAACATGTTTATAAACCCAATTAATTAATTATTTATATTTATTCCCAAATGTATATGAAATTTTTATCTTTATATAATGACCATATAAGGGGTGGGGTTAGGGTTAGGGCCTGGGGTTAGGGTTAGGGTTAGGGTTAGGGTTGGGGCCTAGGGTTAGGGTTAGGGTTAGGGCCTAGGGTTAGGGTTAGGGTTAGGGCCTGGGGTTAGGGTTAGGTTAGGTTTAGGGTTGGGACATTGGTTAGGGTTAGGGCCTAGGGTTAGGGTTAGGTTAGGTTTAGGGTTGGGATAGTGGTTAGGGTTAGGGCCTAGGGTTAGGGTTAGGGTTAGGTTTAGGGTTAGGATAGTGGTTAGGGTTAGGGCCTAGGGTTAGGGTTAGGTTAGGTTTAGGGTTGGGATAGTGGTTAGGGTTAGGGCCTAGGGTTAGGGTTAGGTTAGGGTTAGGGTTGGGATAGTGGTTAGGGTTAGGGCCTAGGGTTAGGGTTAGGGTTAGGTTTAGGGTTAAGATAGTGGTTAGGGTTAGGGCCTAGGGTTAGGGTTAGGTTAGGTTTAGGGTTGGGATAGTGGTTAGGGTTAGGGCCTAGGGTTAGGGTTAGGTTAGGTTTAGGGTTGGGATAGTGGTTAGGGTTAGGGCCTAGGGTTAGGGTTAGGTTAGGTTTAGGGCTAGAGATGGGATTTGGTTAGGGTTAGGGTCTAGGTTAGGTTTAGGCATCCAAATAAGGGATTGCAATGAATTCAATTAAATCTCAAATTAAGGCCAAATGGCTCCCTAGTACCCAGCCAATAAATCCATCTCCGCTCCCTCTTTTTCCGTTCCCCATCACTCCAATTAACATTTCCCTGTAGTCCAGCCATTCTCACTGCTTCCAAACCGTGGATTAAAAAATGATGAACTAATGGTGTTTCCACTTCTTTCTGGTTCCTTATGTTATGTCTGTGTTGAACCATTCGTGTCGATAATGAATTTTTTGTCTCCCCTATGTACTTTTTTCCACATCTAACACAAAATATGACATATACACAATTTGTGGATCGGGGAGTGAATCTCTGTGAGATCTGGAAAATAGTCTTCTCCCTACTGTTCCTTATGAACCTAAGACTGCAAAATTGCCCCTCCAGGAGAAGAGGCTTCTCCAAGTTTAATTTGGGCAATCTGGCCCTAATCAGATGGTCCTGCAAGTTCCTATTCCTCCTATAGGCCGAGATTATCCTAGACTGCGGGATTATCCCAGAGTCACCTATGACCCTCTCAAAATTGGCCTTAACTCTTTTGTTTAAAATATTGCCTATGGAGGAATATGTCGTAATAAGGGGAATAAAATTCCCATGACCCCTTTCCTTCCTCAATTCGAAGGTCTTAAAACAGTGTCTCAAAAAAGACCTTGAATACCCTCTTTGAGTCAGTGCTTTGAATAGGACTCTGACTGTCCTGATAAAGTCTTCGTCCCTGGTACAAATCCTCTTAAATCTAAGCAACTGTGACTTCACAATACCCCTGAACGTATGCTTTGGATGAAAGCTCGTAGCGTACAAAAGGGCATGCGTGTCTGTGACTTTGAAATGGACCCTGATATCCAATTTATGTGAATTGCCAAATTCTGGCCCCTTGTAGACAGTAGTGTCTAAAAAATCAATTTCTCGTTGGTCCACTTCAGCTGTCAATTTAATGGATGGGTCATGTGAATTTAAAATCCCCAGAAATTGTTGGAACTCCGCCCATGATCCTGTCCAAATGCCCCATATATCATCTAAATACCGTAAATAATGAAATGGTTTCCTCTGGCACTTCTGAAAAACTCCCTCTTCCCAATTGGCCATGAAAATATTGGCATAAGCAGGGGCGAATTTTTTACCCATCGCAGTGCCTTTAATTTGTAAATAATATTTTTCATTGAACACAAAATCGTTTTTAGTTAAATTAATTTCCAATAACCTAATCAATTCTTCGTCTGGCCGGTTGGGGTCAGGATATTTTGCCAACCATTTTTTAACTGCACAGATGCCCCTAGGAATGTCGATATTAGTATATAGACTACTGACATCCATGGAAAACAAAAACGATTTGGACGGGATCCAGAGGTTCCTCACAATCTCTATAAAATGGTAAGTATCTTTGACATAGGCAGGATGTTTGTTGGAGAGCGGATTCAAATGATGATCTATATATTCTGCTGTATAATATGTTTCGCTCCCACAATCAGAGACTATAGGTCTTCCTGGAGGCACTTCAAACGGGATAGTCCAACTTTTTGGATCCTTATGAATTTTAGGTAAGATATAAAATCTCCTCTCCCTTGGTTGTGTTTCCCCTTTTAAATATGTGCTCTGTTTACTGTTGATGAATTTCTTGTTTTTTAGTGTGTCAATAATCTCATGAATTAAAGGAACCGTTTCCATAAAAATGGGTTTGTCTAATTTCTTGTAATAAACTGTGTCGTTCAATTGTCTTTCTGCTTCCAATATGTATTGTTCCCTGCTTAATATGACAACTGCTGACCCCTTGTCAGCAGGCTTCAAAACTATGTTTTTAGCATTTTTTAACTCTTTTAATGCCCTGATTTCTTCCAATGATAAATTATCCTTCTCCCTGATTGGTCTAAAATGTCTATTAAATGTGTCCCAATCTTCTCTGATTACATCACTGACCTCTGAAGGTATCTTATCTAGTGGAGGTATCCAATTTGAAGTCCCCATGAACGGTGGTATTTCTTGTTTTTCTGACCCTCCAAAATAAGCTGCCAATTTGAGCTTCCTGTGATAATCGTGCAAGTCTGATTGGAATTGAGTCTTCTGGTTCCTGCCTATGCCAAAGGACGGTATAAATTTCAGTCCTCGACTGAGGAGGTCCTGTTGTGGCTTTGAGAGATGGAAGTTCTTGGCCAAAACCACAACATTCTGACCCACAAGGGACTGAGGTCCCTCGATGCCCCCTTGGTTGGAACTTAGGGGGCGGTCAAGTTTAACAACTGTGCCCAATGTCGAAGCATGGCACCAGCTGTTTTCTTTGTCCAATGGACATTGTCCATCTCAGTCTCAAACTGACTGTCCGGGAGGCGCAAGAGGTAAGGCATGTTCTTTTCTATATGTGCGTTGAGCACCAACAAGGTCCGCTGGTCCTCCTTGCACAGGACAGAGGAGAAGTTGATCAGTGGAATCCAGATCTCCGCGAAGGGGAACCTCTTCTTGGCCGCCCGAATCGCTCCCTGTAGCTGCTTGACTGAAGTCTCTCTCCCTTTCTGACCCTTGTGGTTCAGTCCAAAGGACAATACCAGCTTCTCCACCCCCACACTACTTGTTGCCTTCGTCATTAAGGCCTCCGCGTGTCGGAAGTTGGCCCCCGGATAACTGTCTATTTGGAGGTCCGGGATGTCGTATGCGGGGATCCTGGAGAGGTTGGAATCCCCAATTATCAGCCACTTCTTCCTGACACTCAACCCCCAGTCGATCATCTTTCGCTCCGAGTTGATGTGTCTAGTAATCCTATACTTCCTCTGCGGGGTTGGGGTGGAGGTCTGGAGGGGATCCTCGGAAGCCTCTTCCGGATCCTCCCTCTCCCTGTGGACTTGTGCCTGTACTTGGAGGGTTTGTCGCGCTGGGCCCGTAATCCCCGGCTCTGGAGATACGGAATCCCTCCTGGAGGTCAGAGCTGCTGACTCCCCTTCGTCTGCCTCCCTCTGAGGCGCTGCCCCAAACAAGTCCTCCAAGTCAGCCAGGGCTGAGACTCCCAGCACAGAGTCCTGTTCTGAATCTTCCTCCCTCGCCTCCTCGAAGGAGAGTAGATTCTCTGTGTGAGCCTCTGTTTTCGGTTCCTCGGTTGGCCTCTCAGTCATAGTGGCCACCGTCACTGAAGGCCGTTGTGGCTCTTGAGGTTGCTCCCGTGATTGCTCCCCTGTTTCCAAGAGCAATTCCTCAGTCAGGATTACCCCTCTGCGTCTCCTCAGTCTCTCTTGCCTCTGTTCCTTTGGGGGTTCAGCTTCTGCAGGCTGCAAACTGTGCACAATGTCCTGCGTGGTCCCCTCGGTGCTTGTGGCCACCATGGTTGTGGCCCGCTGAGGTACTTGAGACTGCTCCGTGGTTAGGGTTTGAGGGCGATTGTCATTTCCCTCAACCCTTGCCGCAATTAGGGCCTCCACGTGGTCAATGACTTCTTGGCCAAGATTCGGCAGGTTCCTCCTTGCCCATCTTGCTGCCACCTCAAAACGAGACTGCCAGTCCCTGACCAGTAGTTTTGAAATGTCCATCAACAGAGGCTCCAACTCCGCCTCATAGTGGCCTTGAAGGATCAGCAGCGAAGTGTAACCCCAATTTTCTGCGTTCCCCTTGATCAGGTCCAAGGTGTCCTCTGATGGGGATGCTGGTCTGATCATGGTGGTCAGGATCTCCACCATCCTCGCGATCATCCTGGGCTTGGGGTTACCCGGCTTGGGTGCCACATTCTGCAAGTGATGCACCACCTTGATGAGGGAGTGCATCTTCCGCACTAGGGCCCGGAACTTCGGGTCCGCTGGTTGGCGCAGGATGTGGTCTGTCCCTTGAGCCCGTAGAGGAACGGGTGCCCGAGGCGGCCTCTGGTAGCCTTGACGGACTACCGCCGCGTAGGAGCGAGATTGCGGACCGTCATAGCGGGAAGGTCTGGGTGGAGGCACTGGCCGGTTAGGGAAGGGTTTTCCCCGTCCCCCTCCAGATCTGAAAGGGGCGGGAGGTGCACTCGCCCTCCACCCGTCCCGTCTCCACATCCCTGCGGAGTCCCCTCTTTGTAATTTGTCTTGTTTTTGTAAAATAAAAAAGTTTTTCTTAAACAACGAAATAAAACTTCCTATAAAATGAATTTGTTTTTAAATTTTTCAAAATAAAAGTCTTAAAATGAATTGTCTTTGTCTTGTCCTAAATGTAAATCAACTTATTCTCAGTTGTTTTAAAATAAAAAATAAAATCAAAATATCAAATTCCTATAAAATCAAATGGCTTTCAAAATAAAATGCTTCCTCAAAAAAATGCCTTGCTCAAAAACAAAGGAAGGTGTGCCCACACGACGTTTCGGCCAATAGCGGCCTTCCTCAGGTGTATGGCACACTGAAAAACTCAAAAAGTGAGTGGAATGATTGGCTGCAATGCTGTCCCTTAGGCGATCAGGTTAGAAATGGCTCTCTCCCTTCCGTTCGCCTTTTATAACCTCTGTTATAATCGTCTTTTAATTTTCGCTTTAGTATTTTGTTTTTGCTTTTGGCTTTAGAATTTCCCTTTTTAACCCTTAAAATGCTGTATAAAATTGAATAAATGAATTTAAATCCCTATTACCATTAATTTTAACCCTATATTTATTAATTTTATTATGTCCCCATGAATTTGATTATGTATAATGTGTTTTTAATTGAAATGAATTGTTGAATGTATGTATTTTAACCCTATGAATTCCCAGATCAAATTAGACGTATTCCCCTATGTTTTTTAATCAATTTTAACATGTTTATAAACCCAATTAATTAATTATTTATATTTATTCCCAAATGTATATGAAATTTTTATCTTTATATAATGACCATATAAGGGGTGGGGTTAGGGTTAGGGCCTGGGGTTAGGGTTAGGGTTAGGGTTAGGGTTGGGGCCTAGGGTTAGGGTTAGGGTTAGGGCCTAGGGTTAGGGTTAGGGTTAGGGCCTGGGGTTAGGGTTAGGTTAGGTTTAGGGTTGGGACATTGGTTAGGGTTAGGGCCTAGGGTTAGGGTTAGGTTAGGTTTAGGGTTGGGATAGTGGTTAGGGTTAGGGCCTAGGGTTAGGGTTAGGGTTAGGTTTAGGGTTAGGATAGTGGTTAGGGTTAGGGCCTAGGGTTAGGGTTAGGTTAGGTTTAGGGTTGGGATAGTGGTTAGGGTTAGGGCCTAGGGTTAGGGTTAGGTTAGGGTTAGGGTTGGGATAGTGGTTAGGGTTAGGGCCTAGGGTTAGGGTTAGGGTTAGGTTTAGGGTTAAGATAGTGGTTAGGGTTAGGGCCTAGGGTTAGGGTTAGGTTAGGTTTAGGGTTGGGATAGTGGTTAGGGTTAGGGCCTAGGGTTAGGGTTAGGTTAGGTTTAGGGTTGGGATAGTGGTTAGGGTTAGGGCCTAGGGTTAGGGTTAGGTTAGGTTTAGGGCTAGAGATGGGATTTGGTTAGGGTTAGGGTCTAGGTTAGGTTTAGGCATCCAAATAAGGGATTGCAATGAATTCAATTAAATCTCAAATTAAGGCCAAATGGCTCCCTAGTACCCAGCCAATAAATCCATCTCCGCTCCCTCTTTTTCCGTTCCCCATCACTCCAATTAACATTTCCCTGTAGTCCAGCCATTCTCACTGCTTCCAAACCGTGGATTAAAAAATGATGAACTAATGGTGTTTCCACTTCTTTCTGGTTCCTTATGTTATGTCTGTGTTGAACCATTCGTGTCGATAATGAATTTTTTGTCTCCCCTATGTACTTTTTTCCACATCTAACACAAAATATGACATATACACAATTTGTGGATCGGGGAGTGAATCTCTGTGAGATCTGGAAAATAGTCTTCTCCCTACTGTTCCTTATGAACCTAAGACTGCAAAATTGCCCCTCCAGGAGAAGAGGCTTCTCCAAGTTTAATTTGGGCAATCTGGCCCTAATCAGATGGTCCTGCAAGTTCCTATTCCTCCTATAGGCCGAGATTATCCTAGACTGCGGGATTATCCCAGAGTCACCTATGACCCTCTCAAAATTGGCCTTAACTCTTTTGTTTAAAATATTGCCTATGGAGGAATATGTCGTAATAAGGGGAATAAAATTCCCATGACCCCTTTCCTTCCTCAATTCGAAGGTCTTAAAACAGTGTCTCAAAAAAGACCTTGAATACCCTCTTTGAGTCAGTGCTTTGAATAGGACTCTGACTGTCCTGATAAAGTCTTCGTCCCTGGTACAAATCCTCTTAAATCTAAGCAACTGTGACTTCACAATACCCCTGAACGTATGCTTTGGATGAAAGCTCGTAGCGTACAAAAGGGCATGCGTGTCTGTGACTTTGAAATGGACCCTGATATCCAATTTATGTGAATTGCCAAATTCTGGCCCCTTGTAGACAGTAGTGTCTAAAAAATCAATTTCTCGTTGGTCCACTTCAGCTGTCAATTTAATGGATGGGTCATGTGAATTTAAAATCCCCAGAAATTGTTGGAACTCCGCCCATGATCCTGTCCAAATGCCCCATATATCATCTAAATACCGTAAATAATGAAATGGTTTCCTCTGGCACTTCTGAAAAACTCCCTCTTCCCAATTGGCCATGAAAATATTGGCATAAGCAGGGGCGAATTTTTTACCCATCGCAGTGCCTTTAATTTGTAAATAATATTTTTCATTGAACACAAAATCGTTTTTAGTTAAATTAATTTCCAATAACCTAATCAATTCTTCGTCTGGCCGGTTGGGGTCAGGATATTTTGCCAACCATTTTTTAACTGCACAGATGCCCCTAGGAATGTCGATATTAGTATATAGACTACTGACATCCATGGAAAACAAAAACGATTTGGACGGGATCCAGAGGTTCCTCACAATCTCTATAAAATGGTAAGTATCTTTGACATAGGCAGGATGTTTGTTGGAGAGCGGATTCAAATGATGATCTATATATTCTGCTGTATAATATGTTTCGCTCCCACAATCAGAGACTATAGGTCTTCCTGGAGGCACTTCAAACGGGATAGTCCAACTTTTTGGATCCTTATGAATTTTAGGTAAGATATAAAATCTCCTCTCCCTTGGTTGTGTTTCCCCTTTTAAATATGTGCTCTGTTTACTGTTGATGAATTTCTTGTTTTTTAGTGTGTCAATAATCTCATGAATTAAAGGAACCGTTTCCATAAAAATGGGTTTGTCTAATTTCTTGTAATAAACTGTGTCGTTCAATTGTCTTTCTGCTTCCAATATGTATTGTTCCCTGCTTAATATGACAACTGCTGACCCCTTGTCAGCAGGCTTCAAAACTATGTTTTTAGCATTTTTTAACTCTTTTAATGCCCTGATTTCTTCCAATGATAAATTATCCTTCTCCCTGATTGGTCTAAAATGTCTATTAAATGTGTCCCAATCTTCTCTGATTACATCACTGACCTCTGAAGGTATCTTATCTAGTGGAGGTATCCAATTTGAAGTCCCCATGAAAGGTGGTATTTCTTGTTTTTCTGACCCTCCAAAATAAGCTGCCAATTTGAGCTTCCTGTGATAATCGTGCAAGTCTGATTGGAATTGAGTCTTCTGGTTCCTGCCTATGCCAAAGGACGGTATAAATTTCAGTCCTCGACTGAGGAGGTCCTGTTGTGGCTTTGAGAGATGGAAGTTCTTGGCCAAAACCACAACATTCTGACCCACAAGGGACTGAGGTCCCTCGATGCCCCCTTGGTTGGAACTTAGGGGGCGGTCAAGTTTAACAACTGTGCCCAATGTCGAAGCATGGCACCAGCTGTTTTCTTTGTCCAATGGACATTGTCCATCTCAGTCTCAAACTGACTGTCCGGGAGGCGCAAGAGGTAAGGCATGTTCTTTTCTATATGTGCGTTGAGCACCAACAAGGTCCGCTGGTCCTCCTTGCACAGGACAGAGGAGAAGTTGATCAGTGGAATCCAGATCTCCGCGAAGGGGAACCTCTTCTTGGCCGCCCGAATCGCTCCCTGTAGCTGCTTGACTGAAGTCTCTCTCCCTTTCTGACCCTTGTGGTTCAGTCCAAAGGACAATACCAGCTTCTCCACCCCCACACTACTTGTTGCCTTCGTCATTAAGGCCTCCGCGTGTCGGAAGTTGGCCCCCGGATAACTGTCTATTTGGAGGTCCGGGATGTCGTATGCGGGGATCCTGGAGAGGTTGGAATCCCCAATTATCAGCCACTTCTTCCTGACACTCAACCCCCAGTCGATCATCTTTCGCTCCGAGTTGATGTGTCTAGTAATCCTATACTTCCTCTGCGGGGTTGGGGTGGAGGTCTGGAGGGGATCCTCGGAAGCCTCTTCCGGATCCTCCCTCTCCCTGTGGACTTGTGCCTGTACTTGGAGGGTTTGTCGCGCTGGGCCCGTAATCCCCGGCTCTGGAGATACGGAATCCCTCCTGGAGGTCAGAGCTGCTGACTCCCCTTCGTCTGCCTCCCTCTGAGGCGCTGCCCCAAACAAGTCCTCCAAGTCAGCCAGGGCTGAGACTCCCAGCACAGAGTCCTGTTCTGAATCTTCCTCCCTCGCCTCCTCGAAGGAGAGTAGATTCTCTGTGTGAGCCTCTGTTTTCGGTTCCTCGGTTGGCCTCTCAGTCATAGTGGCCACCGTCACTGAAGGCCGTTGTGGCTCTTGAGGTTGCTCCCGTGATTGCTCCCCTGTTTCCAAGAGCAATTCCTCAGTCAGGATTACCCCTCTGCGTCTCCTCAGTCTCTCTTGCCTCTGTTCCTTTGGGGGTTCAGCTTCTGCAGGCTGCAAACTGTGCACAATGTCCTGCGTGGTCCCCTCGGTGCTTGTGGCCACCATGGTTGTGGCCCGCTGAGGTACTTGAGACTGCTCCGTGGTTAGGGTTTGAGGGCGATTGTCATTTCCCTCAACCCTTGCCGCAATTAGGGCCTCCACGTGGTCAATGACTTCTTGGCCAAGATTCGGCAGGTTCCTCCTTGCCCATCTTGCTGCCACCTCAAAACGAGACTGCCAGTCCCTGACCAGTAGTTTTGAAATGTCCATCAACAGAGGCTCCAACTCCGCCTCATAGTGGCCTTGAAGGATCAGCAGCGAAGTGTAACCCCAATTTTCTGCGTTCCCCTTGATCAGGTCCAAGGTGTCCTCTGATGGGGATGCTGGTCTGATCATGGTGGTCAGGATCTCCACCATCCTCGCGATCATCCTGGGCTTGGGGTTACCCGGCTTGGGTGCCACATTCTGCAAGTGATGCACCACCTTGATGAGGGAGTGCATCTTCCGCACTAGGGCCCGGAACTTCGGGTCCGCTGGTTGGCGCAGGATGTGGTCTGTCCCTTGAGCCCGTGGAGGAACGGGTGCCCGAGGCGGCCTCTGGTAGCCTTGACGGACTACCGCCGCGTAGGAGCGAGATTGCGGACCGTCATAGCGGGAAGGTCTGGGTGGAGGCACTGGCCGGTTAGGGAAGGGTTTTCCCCGTCCCCCTCCAGATCTGAAAGGGGCGGGAGGTGCACTCGCCCTCCACCCGTCCCGTCTCCACATCCCTGCGGAGTCCCCTCTTTGTAATTTGTCTTGTTTTTGTAAAATAAAAAAGTTTTTCTTAAACAACGAAATAAAACTTCCTATAAAATGAATTTGTTTTTAAATTTTTCAAAATAAAAGTCTTAAAATGAATTGTCTTTGTCTTGTCCTAAATGTAAATCAACTTATTCTCAGTTGTTTTAAAATAAAAAATAAAATCAAAATATCAAATTCCTATAAAATCAAATGGCTTTCAAAATAAAATGCTTCCTCAAAAAAATGCCTTGCTCAAAAACAAAGGAAGGTGTGCCCACACGACGTTTCGGCCAATAGCGGCCTTCCTCAGGTGTATGGCACACTGAAAAACTCAAAAAGTGAGTGGAATGATTGGCTGCAATGCTGTCCCTTAGGCGATCAGGTTAGAAATGGCTCTCTCCCTTCCGTTCGCCTTTTATAACCTCTGTTATAATCGTCTTTTAATTTTCGCTTTAGTATTTTGTTTTTGCTTTTGGCTTTAGAATTTCCCTTTTTAACCCTTAAAATGCTGTATAAAATTGAATAAATGAATTTAAATCCCTATTACCATTAATTTTAACCCTATATTTATTAATTTTATTATGTCCCCATGAATTTGATTATGTATAATGTGTTTTTAATTGAAATGAATTGTTGAATGTATGTATTTTAACCCTATGAATTCCCAGATCAAATTAGACGTATTCCCCTATGTTTTTTAATCAATTTTAACATGTTTATAAACCCAATTAATTAATTATTTATATTTATTCCCAAATGTATATGAAATTTTTATCTTTATATAATGACCATATAAGGGGTGGGGTTAGGGTTAGGGCCTGGGGTTAGGGTTAGGGTTAGGGTTAGGGTTGGGGCCTAGGGTTAGGGTTAGGGTTAGGGCCTAGGGTTAGGGTTAGGGTTAGGGCCTGGGGTTAGGGTTAGGTTAGGTTTAGGGTTGGGACATTGGTTAGGGTTAGGGTTAGGGTTAGGGTTAGGGTTAGGGTTAGGGTTAGGGGTTAGGGTTAGGGTTAGGGTTAGGGTTAGGGTTAGGGTTAGGGGTTAGGGTTAGGGTTAGGGTTAGGGTTAGGGTTAGGGGGTTAGGGTTAGGGTTAGGGTTAGGGTTAGGGTTAGGGTTAGGGTTAGGGGTTAGGGTTAGGGTTAGGGTTAGGGGTTAGGGGTTAGGGTTAGGGTTAGGGTTAGGGTTAGGGTTAGGGTTAGGGGTTAGGGGTTAGGGGTTAGGGTTAGGGTTAGGGTTAGGGTTAGGGTTAGGGGTTAGGGGTTAGGGTTAGGGTTAGGGTTAGGGTTAGGGTTAGGGGTTAGGGTTAGGGTTAGGGTTAGGGTTAGGGTTAGGGTTAGGGTTAGGGGTTAGGGGTTAGGGTTAGGGTTAGGGTTAGGGTTAGGGTTAGGGGTTAGGGTTAGGGTTAGGGTTAGGGTTAGGGTTAGGGTTAGGTATGGGGGTTAAACGAGGTTTGTCTCGCTGGACAAAACGGGACAAACGTGAATAACTTTTGATAGGGAGGTCATAGAGACTTGGAACCAAGCTCCATCCCCACTAATTCAGGCACGGCCTTTCCAACAGTGCCACCCACGAGCATGTGCGAGCTTCCGGTCCTGAGATACGTCACTTCCTGTTTTTGAAATGGCTGTATCTCAGGAACGGAAGGTCGTAGAGACATGGGTCCAAGACTGGCGCGTTCAGAGCCCCCGAATTAGGTCTGACGCCACCCACGCCCGAGTCTCTACGACTTTTGGTTCCCGAGTTATAGAGCAAAATGTCCTCCCCATTGGAAATGAATGGGATGAAAATTTCAGCAAGTGTTGGAGGCCGAAATCGAGCACGCAGAAAGTATTTAGGAGCACGTTTCAGGTCATTTGGAGTCTATTCGTACCACTCATGGAGTGACTTTTTCGAAAAATCTTGACACCCATGAGAGATGAGGTAGGCGTTAAGGTATAAGAGGTAGGTAAGTATTTTGAAGGTAAGTCGTGGACTGTTTGGTTGGTATTAACGCATAAGAGGTAGGTAAGTGTATTTAAAGGTAAGTTGTGGACTCTTTGGTCTGGCCTCAGTGCATCCGAGGCACGCAAGCCCCCACGCCACGTCAAGTCAGAGTCCATGTGGAGGTTTTTTTGGTTTGTTTTTTGGTTTGTTGTTTTTTTTAAAAAAAATTTTTGTTTAAACTTACTACTTCTTTCTTTTGTTTTTCTTATAGTAATACTAATGAAGTATGAACACACCAATGCGCAGATGCTGTAATCATAACAATGAACTTAAGAAAACTAACAACATAACATGAAAAAATCTTCTTTGGACTTAGTTGTCTCTCTGCATCCTCTGCCTCTTTTTGATAAACGCCTTAAAATGTCTGGCAGGGACCAGGTTTTGCTCACATTGTTTTAAATATGCAATATCTGCCTTTCTGTGTGAGACTATTCTGGTCAGGTCAACAAAGGAGAGCTCAGCGGCTGACCAGCGTGGATGGCAGTTTATGGGGATATACCCCAGTGTCTGCTTCTGTATGTCAGCTGGTCTGTCCTCCTCATCCACAGCCTGGATGTCCTCTGGCTCTTCCTGGCGGGTTTTTTTTTGTTTTGGGGCTCTTTGGAAGTCAGATGTGTATCTAGTTTTGGTACCCTGCACGGAATGTCCTCGTGCAGGCGCCACACCACCAAGGGCCCAACTTTCGGGAGACTGTGGTGGGGCTGCAGATGTAATTCCTGCATCTTTGATTGCCTCAAAGGCAGGTCCAGTGTGAGCTCGCGTGGTGCCACGTAGTCCACGTAGTCTCCATTTTCGATGATGCCAATGCATGAAAGGAACGTGAGCGTCTCTAATTTCTCCCCATGGACCATCTTATTGGGCAGCCCCACAAGACACTTTTCCAGCCACGGCATGCCCTGCTCCCTGTAGCGGTCCAGCTTACTGGGAAAACAGAGTCCTCTCCGTTCCACCTGGTGGAGGATGTGGGAGCGGATGACTGCCAGGCGAGAGACCATCTGGGGGCCAGTTTCCGTCACGAAAAGCTCTACATAAGACCTCTTGTCCCAGCTGAATCGTACCCGCTTCCCTTGCCACATTTTCAGGTGGGGGACCCAACGTAACTTGATCTCTTCCAGCCCCAGCCGAAGGCAATTAAGAGGGTCCAGGCCAGCCCGGGTGACAAGATCCCTGGCTCTGTCAAAGGTTCCTGGAAAGGGAAAAGCCCCCTGGGTTAGGGTTAGGGTTAGAGTTAGGGGTTAGGGTTAGGGTTAGGTATGGGGGTAAAACGAGGTTTGTCTCACTGGACAAAACGGGACAAACGTGAATAACTTTTGATAGGGAGGTCATAGAGACTTGGAACCAAGCTCCATCCCCACTAATTCAGGTACGGCCTTTCCAACAGTACCACCCATGAGCATGTGCGGGCTTCGGGTCCTGAGATACGTCACTTCCGGATTTTGAAATGGCCGTATCTCGGCAACGGAAGGTCGTAGAGACATGGGTCCAAGACTGGCGCGTTCAGAGCCCCCAAATTAGGTCTGACGCCACCCACTCCCGAGTCTCTACGACTTTTGGTTAGGGTTAGGGTAGGGGTAGGGTTAGGGCTAGGGTTGAGGCTAGGGTTACGGTAGGTATGGGGGTTAAACGAGGTTTGTCTCGCTGGACAAAACGGGACAAACGTGAATAACTTTTGATAGGGAGGTCATAGAGACTTGGAACCAAGCTCCATCCCCACTAATTCAGGCACGGCCTTTCCAACAGTGCCACCCACGAGCATGTGCGAGCTTCCGGTCCTGAGATACGTCACTTCCTGTTTTTGAAATGGCTGTATCTCAGGAACGGAAGGTCGTAGAGACATGGGTCCAAGACTGGCGCGTTCAGAGCCCCCGAATTAGGTCTGACGCCACCCACGCCCGAGTCTCTACGACTTTTGGTTCCCGAGTTATAGAGCAAAATGTCCTCCCCATTGGAAATGAATGGGATGAAAATTTCAGCAAGTGTTGGAGGCCGAAATCGAGCACGCAGAAAGTATTTAGGAGCACGTTTCAGGTCATTTGGAGTCTATTCGTACCACTCATGGAGTGACTTTTTCGAAAAATCTTGACACCCATGAGAGATGAGGTAGGCGTTAAGGTATAAGAGGTAGGTAAGTATTTTGAAGGTAAGTCGTGGACTGTTTGGTTGGTATTAACGCATAAGAGGTAGGTAAGTGTATTTAAAGGTAAGTTGTGGACTCTTTGGTCTGGCCTCAGTGCATCCGAGGCACGCAAGCCCCCACGCCACGTCAAGTCAGAGTCCATGTGGAGGTTTTTTTGGTTTGTTTTTTGGTTTGTTGTTTTTTTTAAAAAAAATTTTTGTTTAAACTTACTACTTCTTTCTTTTGTTTTTCTTATAGTAATACTAATGAAGTATGAACACACCAATGCGCAGATGCTGTAATCATAACAATGAACTTAAGAAAACTAACAACATAACATGAAAAAATCTTCTTTGGACTTAGTTGTCTCTCTGCATCCTCTGCCTCTTTTTGATAAACGCCTTAAAATGTCTGGCAGGGACCAGGTTTTGCTCACATTGTTTTAAATATGCAATATCTGCCTTTCTGTGTGAGACTATTCTGGTCAGGTCAACAAAGGAGAGCTCAGCGGCTGACCAGCGTGGATGGCAGTTTATGGGGATATACCCCAGTGTCTGCTTCTGTATGTCAGCTGGTCTGTCCTCCTCATCCACAGCCTGGATGTCCTCTGGCTCTTCCTGGCGGGTTTTTTTTTGTTTTGGGGCTCTTTGGAAGTCAGATGTGTATCTAGTTTTGGTACCCTGCACGGAATGTCCTCGTGCAGGCGCCACACCACCAAGGGCCCAACTTTCGGGAGACTGTGGTGGGGCTGCAGATGTAATTCCTGCATCTTTGATTGCCTCAAAGGCAGGTCCAGTGTGAGCTCGCGTGGTGCCACGTAGTCCACGTAGTCTCCATTTTCGATGATGCCAATGCATGAAAGGAACGTGAGCGTCTCTAATTTCTCCCCATGGACCATCTTATTGGGCAGCCCCACAAGACACTTTTCCAGCCACGGCATGCCCTGCTCCCTGTAGCGGTCCAGCTTACTGGGAAAACAGAGTCCTCTCCGTTCCACCTGGTGGAGGATGTGGGAGCGGATGACTGCCAGGCGAGAGACCATCTGGGGGCCAGTTTCCGTCACGAAAAGCTCTACATAAGACCTCTTGTCCCAGCTGAATCGTACCCGCTTCCCTTGCCACATTTTCAGGTGGGGGACCCAACGTAACTTGATCTCTTCCAGCCCCAGCCGAAGGCAATTAAGAGGGTCCAGGCCAGCCCGGGTGACAAGATCCCTGGCTCTGTCAAAGGTTCCTGGAAAGGGAAAAGCCCCCTGGGTTAGGGTTAGGGTTAGAGTTAGGGGTTAGGGTTAGGGTTAGGTATGGGGGTAAAACGAGGTTTGTCTCACTGGACAAAACGGGACAAACGTGAATAACTTTTGATAGGGAGGTCATAGATGTTATGGATATTCCATAACTGACCAGGACAACAGAATGTCAAGCTGTACTCCTCTGTTCTCTCAAACAGAAGATAACACATGTTGTTTAATAAACCAGGAGCCTCACAGGCGAACCAAGGCCAGAATGCAGGTCATCATCAGACGCAACAAGACAAACCAAAGATACAGATTTAGGTCATAGGTTTATGATTCGGAACTGACGAACTAGTTTCTATGATTGGCTTAAAGGCTGGTTTTGGACTGTGTGGGTCAGACGAGTTTGGGGACACCGTACGAACAGGAGGTGTCCCTTGAGTCGCTCTCCCTTGCAAGGTTCTTCATTAAAGTTTTCCCAGAATCATCATACGAAGTTTGGTTTGGTCTTCTCTTCTTCAAACTGACAACTGCCAGTGCATCAGCTCCGAAAATCCACAACAATTTGGCGTCACGAACAGGATTTCAACACAACAAAGACGTGGTAAGTGCATAATTTTATTTTATTATTGTGCCTTACCATGTCTGCGTTTGACGAAATCACAAAGAAACTGTGCATCACTTTCACTTTAAAGGTGGTCACAAAGTGAACAAAAAAAAAAAAAAAAGCAAAAAGCTGATGGTTAAAGAATCTAAACACATGAAAATGTGTTGAAACTGTGCAGTGATAAGCAGGTGCAAAGCATGTGGTTGTGAAGAGGTAAAAAAAGGCAGAGTTGAGTGAGTCTTAACTCCTGCAGTGCCACAAAAGTGGCTGGGATTTCTGGGCTAGCTTCGGGCTACGTCCGGCACAGGGGGACCCACCTGAGGTTTAAACTATAGAAAAGACGTTTTCGGGGTAGGATTTGGCCTATTTCGTTTAAGCCAAGATCGGGGATCATCCACTCTGTGTCCTGTGAGAAATGTTTTCAGACTTGGGATTCTAAGTCCTAGAGTCGGGCGCCGGTAAAAATTTTTTCAAACAATAAACAGTGTACACAAGACGAAGAGTTGCTTCGTCGGTTTGGCTTCAGATCACTGCTATTGCACCAGGAAGAGAGGTGTAAAAAAAAAGAACTTCGGTGATGCTGGGAAAGTTTTGATGTGTCTGTTTTGTGTTTGATGTGTTTGTTTGTGTGATGTTTTTAATGTAAATGTGTTAAAATGGGCAACAACACGTCTAAAGCAGTGAGTAGAACACAATCTACTACAAAATTAATTCATTCACCAAAACACAAGAGAAAGAACAAATCTGTTTCAGTAGGAAACAAACGCACCAATTCAGAAGTAAAAGGTCAATCTGCCATTGATAAGCTTCCCGAAGCAAACCCCCACACACTCACAGATGCACAATATAGAGCGATGTTTTCTCCACAATCTCCGGCGGGAGTTGTTGGTAGATTGAAAGGATGGACTTTTGTGTTTCCATTTTCTTCCCTTATCAGTGGACAGATGGCGAATGGCCATACGAAGGAGCGTTTGATAGAGATAAGCTTCAGATTGCTGAGTACAATGTTAACCCAGATTTTGGAAATCCATCTTGGGATAGTGCGTATATGAAAGATTGTGTAAATGTGTGGTTAACTGTTGCTCGTCAGAGGTGTGGAGTGAGTCTGGATGAAAAAAGAGTTGATCGTTTTTCTGATGAGTTCAGAGCAGCAGTGGAGAACTGTGTTAAATGTGTGACAGCATGTCACTTGCCTATGTTGGAAGCAGAGTTGCAAACCAGAGCTACAGAAATGATGAAAATTAAACAGAGGCATGGTGAGAATGTGAAGGCCATTTCCAAAGCTATCATATACGGTTGGGCAAAACGGCAAACTGATGCTCCCTCTCCACAAACTTTGTTGACCATTGTATCCAAAGCTGGAGTGCCTTTGCAAGAGTCACACACAAACAAAACAATGATTTCAATTTTTCCACAACTTTCACCTTCAAACCCCTTTTCAGCTGCTAACATGACTGATCAAACCATTTCACAACAAGCAAAGACTGACGATGAATTTCTCTTACTAGCCGCAGCTGTTGAGGGACAAAGACTACAGACTGAAGTAGAAAATAGAGAAGAGCAGATAGCAGCTAGAGAAAGGGAAAGAGACAGTCAGGCTGCTAGAGAAAGGGAAAGAGTTAAACAGGAAAAGAAAGATAGAGCCGACGAAGAAAAAGCTAGGAAAGCTGCAGAAAAAGAAAAGAAAGCTAATTTGTCATTCAAACAGGTAAAAAGCCAGAAAAGAAAGGAAAAGAAAAGACATTTAGCTGCCGTTGCTGAAGAAACAGAGATAGACACTCAGGACAGCTCAGGAGAAAGTGAGGTAGAACTTGAGTTACAAGGAGCCAGAGGTAAGGGGGAGGAGTCTGACACAGATCATAGTGACGACACAGAACCTGCAGTCAGGCCAAAGATGACACAGAGACGACCCCACACTGCAAGTAGCAAAACTCAGAGACGAGGTACAACTAGAATGACACATTCACATCTGGAAAGACATACAAGATCGAAAACTAACATTTTAGAGCCCCCTCTAAACATTACATCCACCTCAATAAATGCTCCAAAAATCATGGTTGGCAACACAGCTGTCTGCAAACCATGGACTCCTGCTGAGATAGTTGGAATGACACAAAATGCCCCCAATCCGACCACAAACCCAGATGAATACTGGGGATGGTTAAGATATGTATGCTCTGTGTATAACTGTCTGATACCTGATGTTGAACAATTACTTGCTGGCTCATACAGAACGGAGTGGGATTTGTGCAAAGGTGAATTTCTTTTCCCTGCTCGGACAGAGGATGGCCAGTGGCCTCCTCATAGAACCATGATTGACTGGTTAAATGAAGAAGCAAAAACAGCAATAAGAAAATGTGCACGACAGCGCACTGACTTTAATAAAGTAATTCACTGTGTCCAAGATGCATATGAAACTGTACCTGAGTTTGTTAACAGATTTACACGTACTTGGGATAGCAATGCAGGAATAGGACGAGAAGGAAATGAATATTTTGTTGTTACAACCTTTGTGCAAAATCTAAAACCAAATGTTGCAGCTGCATACAAATTGTCTGTCACCGATTGGCAAACCAAAGACTGGAAAGCAACGGTAAACAAAATGATGGCGCTAGATAGGTGTGAAGTTTTTGCTGAAGACAAATCTGCCTCCTTCCCAAAACAAATGTTACAGCATGCGCGACAGGGGGGTGGACAACAGCATTTCAAAAACAATAACAAGCGGCACTTTCCTCTCCCTCTTTGGTACTTCAATGTGCCTCCACACAACCTACCAATCCAATTCCAGTTCCTTCCGCTAATGATGTCGTGACAATGCAAAATCACGCTGATGACAGGGAGCGAAGTCTTTGGTTGCGTAAAGGTTGTAAAGTTGACGCGGAGTCTGGCTTGTGGCTCCACCCTGATGGTCGACCGGTTTGCCCTCGAGCTCTCCTTCATGTACTGGCACGTGTGACGCATGGTCCAGCGCATGTTGGAAGAGGGGTGATGAATGATGTTATTCGCTCACAGTGGTTTGCTCCAGGCATTACTCAAGTTTCACAAACACTTGTGGATAGTTGTATGATATGTCAACAGACCAGAAAAAAGAATAGCACAGTGAAACATGACCACTTAGAACCCCCATCAGGTCCTTTTGTAAATATGCAAATAGATTTTGTACATATGCCAAGCTCACAAGGCTTCAAATACTTGCTAGTCATAACCGACAGGTTCTCGAAGTGGGTAGAAGCTTTTGCAACGAAAAAAGAAGATGCAAGAACAGTTGTAAAGTGTCTGCTAAAAGAGGTAATCCCTAGGTACGGAGTGCCGCAGGGAATAGATAGCGACAGAGGTCCAGCTTTTGTGTCAAAAATCACTCAGGGACTGTCAGAAATCTTAGGATTTAAGTGGCAGTTACATGTTCCTTATCATCCACAGAGTTCAGGTCAAGTTGAGAGAATGAATGCAACTATCAAAGACAGATTGACCAAAACAGTCCTAGCCACAGGCCTGAAATGGCCTGATGCACTGCCGATTGTGCTGTACTCCATTCGGAGTGCACCAAGTGCAACTACAGGACTGAGTCCTCACGAGGTGCTGATGGGAAGACCAATGTCCACAGGGACAAGTCCCCCACTGACACCACACAAAGCTACTCTGCTTTGGACGGATGAGTTCATGACTGAGTATGTGAAAAGACTAACAGAGATTTTGAGAAAGTATCATTTACAGGTGGCTGACAGACTCCCCAAACCATCGGAAGAACCAATTCATTCCTTTCGAGAAGGTGACCTGGTATTAATCAAATCTCTGGAAAAAGTGTCTTTGTCTCCTAGGTGGAAAGGTCCATACCAGGTGCTGCTGACTACTAGGACGGCCCTGAAGGTCGAAGGCAGAGCAGAATGGATCCACGCCACAAGGTGCAGACTGGCCCCCCCAACCACTGGCGGAGGAGAGCAGAGCCCTGGCAGATAACCGGATGGTTACTCCTTTTTTCTCTCCTGTTTAGTAGGTTCGGGCAGGGGACAGGTCAAGTCGGTCCAAATGAGAGAGAGACAGGAGTCTCTCTGATTCCAGGCGAAGGAGAGCGGAAAGGCTTTCCTTCTCATGACACAGTCGGTGCCATGAACCCAGTGCCCCATGGACAGGGGCGCCCTTTGCAGAATGATCCAGAAAATGCAGACCAAGAGCCAGATCTTGGACATACGGACAAATCAATGAGCCCATTGGGACTCTACAACACTGTAAGTCCTGACAAAACAGTGAGATACATTGACAATGCTGCAATGAGAGAGTCTGAAGAAAAAGAGTCAGAAAAGACTGATGGACATATTTTACCAGCTCTCTCTCGAGTTAAACGAATTGTGAATTCTATTGTTTTTAAATGTCCTATTGACAGATGTAAAATGAATGATTGTAATATTGCATATCCAGTTACTTTTTCTCGAGGTAGATGGCGGTGGTCTACATATGATAAAACACTGTTTGAGACGAAGCAGAGTTCATCCACGTCGACGAAGGTAACGTTTTCACTTGTTAGACCACTAAGCAGACCTCTGGAATTGTGGTGTTTCACCAGACAGCAACTGAGAGGTTCTCCTGATTGTAGATCTTGGAGTGCAAATTTCCAGGAGAAGGGGGGAGAACTGGTAAGCTGTAAGTTCATGGAGAATGATGATTACCCCTGGAGTGGTTACTTTGCATCCACTAACACAATTGCTCCAACTAAATCTGAACCAAGGGTGCAAAACAAATTACTGCGTAGCGCTCAGCAACCAGTAGTGCGAAAAGAAAATTCAGCCCTTAGTCTTATGCTTGATTATGCGCGTGATCGTAATCTCAGTAAGTGTTGGCTATGTCAAAATATGCCAGCTTCAATACATTCTCCAATGTCTAATCCAATTCCATTCACCAAAGCTGATTATGAGACGTTCAATTGGAATGATCTTGCTTCAAGATTTAGAGAAGAAGCAGACGATTGCTATACTCCAACATATCCTGTGGATGTTAAGTCATCACAAAATACAGATATTGCTCTATACGTTGCAAGAACGGTAAATGACAAATATCTGCCAAGCGGATTTAATTTCACCACTCTTCTCCGCATCATTCACATACAAAGATATGTGAAACTAGGCTTTGAGTACAGAGTTCAGGTTGCTCTAGCTCAAACTAACTGTTCAAAACCTTCTGAAAATCAAGTGTGTGTTCCCCAACCATATACAACCACTGCTATGGCTGAAGCTCTAGTTTATGTGCAACCATGGGCTGGCACCTTATCCATAGGGCCAGTCAAGATTCAGTTACGCAACTGTTCGGCGCCACAACAAAACGAGCAAAGACCTCAGCGTGACTGCTCAACTTATCTTCCCCCTGTCTTCACTCATGAGCTACAAAATGTTTCTTTATGTTTCAGAGGGATAGGGAAGGGACATGAAGACTTAGGACAAAGTAGCTGTAACACTGTGGTAGATGTCACTCTTAAACAGTCCCCACTGCCTGAGAGAGTGTATCTAGTTTGTGGTGACAGGGCCTATCGGTGCGTGCCGTATGAAGACTCACGCGGTGTCTGTTATTTGGCGTACTTAATTCCCCTAATCAGAGAAGTAGAATCTACTGAGATAGCTTCACTGTATCCACCGTTACACATATACAAGAGAGAAATCTCATCAACTCAGAAAGTAGCCAGCTTCCTTCTCCCTTGGTATGGTGTGTATGTGTCCCAGCAAGAGCTCTCATCTCTCTCCAAAGTCCTAGAAAATCATCTTAATGCCTCAAGCAGAGCTATGTTAGCCGAACACAAAGAGTTGCAGGAAGTCAAAACAGTAGCTCTACAGAATCGCATGGCTCTTGATCTCCTGTTAGCGGCTCAAGGAGGAACTTGTAAGCTCATAGGCTCTGAATGTTGTTCCTACATCTCTGATGCAACTGCTGACGTCATGGACATGGCACATGACACAGCACTGGGTATCAAAGAATTGCATGATAGTCATGGTTTTAACCTTGGTGATTTTTCAGGTGTCTTTGGGTCATGGGGGTCCGGATTGGTCAGGTTCCTGACCACTCTTGCTGTTGCTGTCTTCCTTTTCATCCTCCTCTGCTCATGTGTAGGTTTGATAATCAAGCTGGTAGTGAAAAAGACCACAGGGTCTGTACTCCAAGCAGCCCAGGTGCATGTCACTGGAAACACTGCAGATCATAATCACACAGGTTTGAGGTATTATGATTTTGAAACTTTCCAGGACTGGATGAGGCGTTTTCACCCAGGTATCATTTCAGATGAGGAGGAGGAAACTCAAAATCTGTAGGTTTAATGTTTCTAAAAGCTTTCTTGGTATAAATCACTCACACCGTGCTAAATTGAATAGAGTTATGTTTGTTTGTACTTCATAAAGTTGAAGAAACATATCATTTTCTATTTACAGGTGACATCTTAGAATAATTTTTTGATTCTTTAATGATGTGATTATTAATCTTATGCATTTTTAGTTTGAGAAAAGTTGTAGAAATAGAGTAGTGTTAATGATTAATCTCCTAAATATCTAGTCATCTTATATGTTTTTCATTAATGTGATTGAATGTTTAATTATTTTTGAAATGTGTGTTTGAAAATTGATGAAAATGAAGAGGATCACTCCAGGAGGATGGATTCCACATCACCATGCATCGTATGTGCTAGTAACCTCTCCATGGTGATGGCCCTCTACTGTACGCAAAGTGCATGGGTTGAAGACTTCACTTTGTGATTGATTTGTTTTATTGTTATGATGTAATCAAATGTTTGTATGACTCCCCTTTAAGTTGCTAGGATTTCATCTAGTAAGAGGCAGGAAGTGTCTTGTCTTAGGTTGTTTGCGCATGTGACTGGTGACCTCTGTCAATGACCTCCTTTAACGCTTTGGTGTTCTAGGAGATCTTCTTTGAGGATTTGCCTCACTACTGCCCCTGGTGGTTGGAAGACAGAACTCATGGGTCACATGACAGTTGTTTTAAAGGGGTACATAAGAGGGGTTTTTTATCTAATTTACTGATTGTTTGCTTTTATTGTTATTGCATTATGTGTTTAAATGATTATGTGTTTTGATGATTTTACTTTTGATTTTGTTCAATGCAATTGTTGATTCTTGTATTACTTTTGTGTGAGAATTGTTATCTGTTGTGCGGATGTTGTTTCTACTCTGTTTGTGCCCTTACAGTCCACCAGTCCAGTCATAAATTGGTAATTTGTATTGATCTTTTGATCAATAAGAGGGGATTGTTATGGATATTCCATAACTGACCAGGACAACAGAATGTCAAGCTGTACTCCTCTGTTCTCTCAAACAGAAGATAACACATGTTGTTTAATAAACCAGGAGCCTCACAGGCGAACCAAGGCCAGAATGCAGGTCATCATCAGACGCAACAAGACAAACCAAAGATACAGATTTAGGTCATAGGTTTATGATTCGGAACTGACGAACTAGTTTCTATGATTGGCTTAAAGGCTGGTTTTGGACTGTGTGGGTCAGACGAGTTTGGGGACACCGTACGAACAGGAGGTGTCCCTTGAGTCGCTCTCCCTTGCAAGGTTCTTCATTAAAGTTTTCCCAGAATCATCATACGAAGTTTGGTTTGGTCTTCTCTTCTTCAAACTGACAACTGCCAGTGCATCAGCTCCGAAAATCCACAACAATAGAGACTTGGAACCAAGCTCCATCCCCACTAATTCAGGTACGGCCTTTCCAACAGTACCACCCATGAGCATGTGCGGGCTTCGGGTCCTGAGATACGTCACTTCCGGATTTTGAAATGGCCGTATCTCTGCAACGGAAGGTCGTAGAGACATGGGTCCAAGACTGGCGCGTTCAGAGCCCCCAAATTAGGTCTGACGCCACCCACTCCCGAGTCTCTACGACTTTTGGTTAGGGTTAGGGTAGGGGTAGGGTTAGGGCTAGGGTTGAGGCTAGGGTTACGGTAGGTATGGGGGTTAAACGAGGTTTGTCTCGCTGGACAAAACGGGACAAACGTGAATAACTTTTGATAGGGAGGTCATAGAGACTTGGAACCAAGCTCCATCCCCACTAATTCAGGCACGGCCTTTCCAACAGTGCCACCCACGAGCATGTGTGTTTGTGTTTGTGTGTGAGTGAGTGTGTTAGTGTTTGTGTGTGTGAGTGTGTGTTTGTGTGTGTGTGGGTGTGAGTGTGTTTGTGTTTGTGTGTGAGTGAGTGTGTGAATGTGTGTTTGTGTTTTTGTTTTCGTGTGTGTGTTGTAGCGGTTTGGACAATTTGAATTACCCTCAACCCCACAAAGGATACATGGTTAACTCATGACCCTAAAAAAAATGCTTTCAAAAGACCTTTTGGTATTGTATAAACCAACACAAAATGAACACTTAAATAAAGTTAATAAGGCCAAACACACCACCATTTGAATTTCACAAAATTATATTAGAGCACTCACACAAAAAAACAAAACTCTTCAACAAATCAGTCCAGGTCCATAAACAAAAATAATGCTCCGTTCCGGGTTTTTCCCGTTTCTCAATACAGTTCAGTTTCAAACAGTCCAGTTCTCAAACAAAACTCAAAATAAGGAAGTCAGTTCAGCTTTTCACCGTCCTACCAACCCCAAAAGCCCAGTCAAAAAAGAAAAGAAAAGATAACGAAAAGAGCACAGTGAAGTCACCCGGCTTTAGCCAACTCATGGTTCAGGGGAAGTGTGGAAACGTGTGTTGTCCGGAGTTGTAAACATGGACGGTTCGGTGTGTTCGTGGAGATAAGAAGAGAGGCTGCAGTATCCACGGCTCGAGGGCAACCAAGGTGGATTTTTACGACGCGGACTGAAACGCGCGCTGATGGCCAAGGATAGGCTTACTACGGACATGGATGACTCACGAAGGTTTCTCTCCTGCTGTTCACCTGCCGGCGACTCCCGCCATACTGAATTAAATCTCCTGGTACGAAAAACGGAAGAGGCGGGACTCCGAGGGAGTGGCAACGTGGAGCTAACTCACTGGCTGACTGGGTTAGTGGGGTGTGGAAGTAAGTAAAAAAAACAACAAAAAACAAAATGGGCAATCGCATACCAAAACATAACATATATTTAAAGCATGAATGTAAGGTATTTGCTTAGTCACGAACAAAGCACAGATACCAAACTGATACAAAACTTTCAAATCCTTATTATTATTATTTTTTTATTCTGTGGGAGTGATCGCCACACCCTTCCCCCCTTAACAAAAAAAGAAAAAAAAACCCAAAATAGAGCTATATCAATATCAGCCCTTTTTAAAAAAAATTTTTTTATAGGTCTTTTAGATTCTTATCCTTCTCCCCTGACTCTCTCAAACTTTTGGTTTTTATTTTCATTTTCTCAGGAGGCCTGGATGTTACCATAGGAGGACTTGCTGGAAAACCAAGGAAATCCTCATCCATGGTTTCTTCTTCAAATATCTCCCTCAACTGCCTGTTTTGCTGCTCTTCCACTTGCTGAGCAGTGGGGTAACAAGGCTTGAGGTGGGAGATGTGTACTATTCTCCGGTCTGTTCCACTCTCCTCCAGCACCACTTCATAGTTCAGAGGTCCCACTTGCTGAAGGACATGGTAGGGGCCCTGCCACTTGGGAGCAAGTTTCGCTGTGAAGGCTTTTTCTGCCTTGGAAAAAGGATGGGCTCGTAGCCAGACTCGTGCTTTTTCTGCCAAACACACTTCTCTGTGATGCTTATCATAATTTCTCTTCTGTCGCTTACGGGCCAGAGAGAGATTCTTTGCAACAAAAGCTTTGAGGTCATCAAGCTGTGATTTTTTGGTAGACAGACGAGTCGGGCAGGGCATTTCTGGGCTGCAGCAAGACATCCAGCGGTCCCCTGAGTGGTCGCTGTAGGTTGAGTTCAGCCGGTGTGACTCCTGTGGACTCCTGAACAGCAGAGTTCAAGGCAAACCTGAACTCATGAAGGTGTTTATCCCAGTTTTTGTGCCTGGAGCCCACATAGGAGGCCATCATAGTTTTTAAGGTCTGATTCACTCGCTCTGTCAAATTTGTCTGTGGATGGTAAGCCGATGTGAGTTTGTGTGACACATTCCATGTTTCACAGGTAGCCTGGAAGATGGAGGAAACAAATTGAGAACCTCGGTCAGAGAGAGTGTACTCAGGTATTCCCCATCTGGTGACAATCTCCTGGATGAGAATGCGTGAGATGGATTCAGCAGTGGCGTTCCTTAAAGGGAAGAGCTCCACCCATCTGGAGTAATAATCCACAAAAACCAGTAGGTAAACATTTCTGCTTGAACTCCTGGGGAACGGACCCATTAAGTCCATGCCCAACATTTCCCAGGGATGGCATACCAGTGTTTGCTGTAGTTTTCCAGCTGGTTTGCGGCTTTCAGGTTTGTATAGCTGACAGACTTGGCAATTTGTCACATGTTGTTTGACATCCCAGCTCATTTTGGGCCAGTAAACCAGATTCTGCATCCTCCTGTATGTTTTGTATCTACCCAGGTGGCCAGCAAGGGGGTCTTCATGGAATGATGTCAGAAAGTGGGAACGCAAGCTCTCAGGTATGTATATTTGGTATATGGTTTTATATTCCAGTTTCACAACCCGATAAATCAGATCCTCAAAAATGGTGTACAGAGTGTTGTTGTTTGCTTGCATTTCCCCCTTCTCTTGGATGTTTTCATAGAGCGTCTGACACTCAGGGTCTTTTTTCTGGGCATTCCACACCTCTTGGACAGTGATGGGCATATCCTCTGGAAACTCTGGTTTGGCAGACACCATTGTGGCACAGAAAGGATGGTGAGTAGTGTCAGATCCATCACATGGAGCTCTAGATAGGGCATCTGGCACAGTATTATATCTGCCTTTTCTGTACTCCACCGTGAAGGTGAACTCTTGAAGCCTGAGAGCCCACCGGATCAGACGGGTGCTGGGTTTAGTGGTCTTAAACACCCACAGGAGCGAAGAATGATCCATAACCACTGTAAAGAGGCATCCTTCCAGATAAACTCTCCACTTCTCCACAGCCCAAACCACAGCCAGACACTCCAGCTCTGTAGTGGAGTAGTTTTTTTCAGCTGGGTTAAGGCTGCGGCTGCCATAAGCCAGGATTTCTTCGGTCCCATTGTTAGTGCGTTGAACAATCACTGCACCCAGCCCTACCTCACTGGCATCAGTGTAAACCAGGAATGGAAGACCAAAGTTCGGATGATAGGAGGATTCGTTAGGTGCTTTTTGAGAGTATCGAAGGCAGTTTGACATTCAGGGGACCAGCAGAACTTGACCCCCTTCCTTTTCAAGGCATTGAGGGGCTCTGCAATTTGTGAAAAATTTGGCACAAACCGATGGTACCATCCCGCCATTCCCAGGAACCGCTCCAGAGATTTCCTGTTGGTGGGCACAGGGAAGTTCTGGACAGCCTGGGTTTTCTCTTGCTCCACCTGAACCCCCTGTGCTGACACAACGTGTCCAAGGAATGTCAGAGAGGTACGGAAGAACTTACTCTTCTTTACATTAACAGTGAGCCCTGCCTGCCTAAGCTTGTCCATGATGGTTTGGACATCCCTGAAATGTTGCTGCCAGGAGTTGGAGTAAATGATGATGTCATCCAGATACACAAAACAAGTTTCTCCCTTGAGTTCGCCCAAGACAGTGTCCATAAGCTGCTGGAAGGTGGCTGGTGCGTTTTTGAGGCCAAAGGGCATCACCTTGAACTGGAATAGGCCATATGGACAGATGAAAGCGGTCATGGCTCTGGATTTTGGATCCATCTCCACTTGCCAGTATCCACTGTTGAGATCCAGAGCAGTGAATACAGTGGCTCCAGCAAGGGACTCAAGGATTTCCTGGATGGTAGGGAGGGGATAGGCATCAGTGAGAGTTCTGGCATTGGGTTTTCTGTAATCTACACAGAACCTAGGCTTTCCGCTTTTCCTGGGGACGATCACTACTGGAGAAGCCCATGGGGAGGATGAAGGTTCTGTAACTTTACTTTCCAGCATTTCATCCAGAAGCTCCTTTAAAACCTTTTGTTTTGGTGGAGAGAGACGGTAGGGTTTCTGTTTTATTGGCATATCCTCCGTCATGAACATTTGATGCTTGAGTAGTCCTGTGCGCCCGACTTTGGTAGTGCAGACATTGATGTTATAATGCAGCATCTCCAGAAGTCTCTCTCTCATTTGCCCCTCCAGGTGTGAGCCTTGAACTGCCTTCTCAAAAAGATCTGTCATGTCTGGTAATTGAGGTTGTAAAATCTCCGGAGCATTTGCCAGCGTGCCGGGGTGACACGCTTGAAAAAAGTACCTCCCCATCTCTCCGCGGAACCAGTAAGTGCCACCTGCCACATCAATGTGCATCCCACTGAAAAACGCAAAATCCAGTCCCAGTACGACAGAGAATGCTAGTGCCTGAGGAGACAGCACAACCGTGGGTATTAACCAGGTCTTCCCATGCAGGCAGATCTCCATATCTGTCCATCCAAGAGGATGCTCCTGTTTCCCATTTGCCAGGTACAAGGGGACGCCTGACCATGGGGTAAGTCTGGATGCAGGTGGTTTAATGCTCATCCACAGGTTTTCATTTAGCAATGTGTATGATGATCCTGTGTCCAGAATGGCTGTCCCTTCCCAGGAGCCGATGGTGAGAGGCACCTTTAACTGCTGTGGTAGCGGACTGCCGAAAGTGGGAGCAGCACTGTGCCTATAGGCAGGCGTGAAGGATAGACAGGGGGAAGGTGATGGGGACTGCTCTACTGATGGACCAAGAGCACTTGCAGATGGATGAGTCATCCCTCCGGACCCTAATTGCCGATGTTGATGTTGTGCCAAGGCCAGAGGTTTGTTCCTTTTCTGATTATTGAAAGTCGGACACGCATAAGGAGGATGGCTCCCTTTACAACGCCAACAACTCACTTGAGAGGAGGTGCTAGGTCGTGTAGTGGTTACAGACTGTGGTGGTGGAGAGGAGAGGGTGTCTGTGTTGTTTCTCCTTTTTCCTTCAGTTTGCTCCCCTGCTTCTTCCGCAGGTCATATTGTGCCTGGCTCAGTTTGTCCTTCTCCAGCTGCAGCCCCAATCTGACCAATTCCTCCACTGTTTCCACCCTGCCTCGCAGTTGGCTGGCCATACGGGGATTGATGTTCCTGAGGATGAGTTTAATGACAGCCTCCTCTGTAATGTCAGGCCTCCAGCGACAGCATAATGAACGATACAGGTAAGCAAAGTCTCTTATGCTCTCATCCTCTCCTTGAACCTGTGTCCGCACTCTTTCTGCCAGCTCATCCTCATAGTCCTCAGACAGGAAAGCAGAAAGGAACTTGGACTGGAAGTTTTTCCATGAATGAGTAGTTGCACGAGTCACATCCCACCAATCCCTCGCAGTACCAAACAAGACATTCCTGAAAGTCACCATCAGTTCCCCATCAGTCAGTGGATTGAGAGCCAAGAAATCTTTACATCTGTCCAAGTACAACAGAGGGTCAGGGTTGTCCTCCATCCTGCCAAAGGTAGGAAACTGCAATTTAAGAGGACATTTCCCCATGAAACGGCAGCCCAAATCCCCTGAAATGGGAGAATCATCTGGTGAACACAGCGGACTCTCCAACACTCCTGCATGCATTGTCGACTGCAGCCGATGCCGCTGGGGAAGTGCCGCCTGATCACTACCAGGACTAGTTTGAACCGAGGCATCGGCTAGTGCTGACACACGGAGACTCTGTGTTCTCATGGTGGACATTTCACCCACCATCCCCTCCAAATGTTGGGAGCACTTCCAGACCTCAGACTGTAAGTGCGTGATATTCTGTAACACAGGGCTTAGGGTTTCCTTCATCGCCTTTAATAGGTCTGCATGGTGGCTTTGCAAGCGCCAGTTCAATGTAACCGAGTACTGTTCGCGTACATAATTGAACTGTTTATCAATGGCCGATCTCAACTGCCGCAGTTGCTCATCATAGTATGTAGTAAGATCTTTTGTTACAACACCTAGAGCAAGCTTGAGTTCATCCTTATGGTTGCTCTGTGCCTCTGAAAGGGACTGGAATCCTTCCTGGATGCTTATATGCAAAGATTCCTGGGCCAAGTGCTTGAGCCCTGACCCAGTGACGGCCTCCGATGAAGCAGCACCACCTTGCGGCAGAGCGAGCAAAGGTAGCGTCAAGTCGGAGTCCCCACACAAATCCATGTCCAATAAAGAGTGATTTCTCATAGGTGAACCAGAGATTGGTAGAGGGTCCTTTAATACTCCACCATCTAACACAGAACTTTCTGTTTCAGGTCCTGTTTTGTGAGCCTCAGAGGGGAAGTTCAAGATATCCTCCAGAGCTGAAGCCATCCTTTGTACTGAGACGCAAACACAACCCACAACCAATAATGATTGTTTGCAGTTTTTTTTTTTTTTTTTTTTTGTTTGTTCACATGCAATAAAACACTTTTTTCCACAACACAGTCCTGTTTTTTTTTTTTTTTAGTATTTTAGGGTTCTTTTAACATTGGGCGCCATTTATTTATGTAGCGGTTTGGACAATTTGAATTACCCTCAACCCCACAAAGGATACATGGTTAACTCATGACCCTAAAAAAAAATGCTTTCAAAAGACCTTTTGGTATTGTATAAACCAACACAAAATGAACACTTAAATAAAGTTAATAAGGCCAAACACACCACCATTTGAATTTCACAAAATTATATTAGAGCACTCACACAAAAAAACAAAACTCTTCAACAAATCAGTCCAGGTCCATAAACAAAAATAATGCTCTGTTCCGGGTTTTTCCCGTTTCTCAATACAGTTCAGTTTCAAACAGTCCAGTTCTCAAACAAAAATAATCCGCCTCGGGTTTTCCCGGAATTCCAAACAAAACTCAAAATAAGGAAGTCAGTTCAGCTTTTCACCGTCCTACCAACCCCAAAAGCCCAGTCAAAAAAGAAAAGAAAAGATAACGAAAAGAGCATAGTGAAGTCACCCGGCTTTAGCCGACTCATGGTTCAGGGGAAGTGTGGAAACGTGTGTTGTCCGGAGTTGTAAACATGGACGGTTCGGTGTGTTCGTGGAGATAAGAAGAGAGGCTGCAGTATCCACGGCTCGAGGGCAACCAAGGTGGATTTTAACGACGCGGACTGAAACGCGCGCTGATGGCCAAGGATAGGCTTACTCCGGACATGGATGACTCACGAGGGTTTCTCTCCTGCTGTTCACCTGCCGGCGACTCCCACCATACTGAATTAAATCTCCTGGTACGAAAAATGGAAGAGGCTGGACTCCGAGGGAGTGGCAACATGGAGCTAACTCACTGGCTGACTGGGCTAGTGGGGTGTGGAAGTAAGTAAAAAAAACAACAAAAAACAAAATGGGCAATCGCATACCAAAACATAACATATATTTAAAGCATGAATGTAAGGTATTTGCTTAGTCACGAACATAGCACAGATACCAAACTGATACAAAACTTTCAAATCCTTATTATTATTATTATTTTTTTATTCTGTGGGAGTGATCGCCACAGTGTGTGTGTTTGTGTGTGAGTGAGTGTGTGAGTGTGTGTGTGTGTGGGTGTGTGTGTTTGTGTGTGTGTGAGTGTGTGTGTGTGTGAGTGTGTTTGTGTTTGTGTTAGGGTTAGGTATGGGGGTAAAACGAGGTTTGTCTCACTGGACAAAACGGGACAAACGTGAATAACTTTTGATAGGGAGGTCATAGAGACTTGGAACCAAGCTCCATCCCCACTAATTCAGGTACGGCCTTTCCAAATGTACCACCCATGAGCATGTGCGAGCTTCCGGTCCCAAGATACGTCACTTCCGGTTTTTGAAATGGCTGTATCTCAGGACTCCCGAGTCTCTACGACTTTTGGTTCCCGAGTTATAGAGCAAAATGTCCTCCCCATTGGAAATGAATGGGATGAAAATTTCACCAAGTGTGGAGGCCAAAATCAAGCACGTAGAAAGTATTTAGGAGCACGTTTCAGGTCATTCGGAGTCTATTCGTACCACTCATGGAGTGACTTTTCGAAAAATCTTGACACCCATGAGAGATGAGGTCCCTGTTGGACTCATAGGGACCTATGAGGACTTCAGTGTTATCTGCTGCCACCTCTAGAAGAGAAGCCATTTTACATTCACTGTCTAATGTGTATGTCATATATGGCTGGACAAGGTCCTCCCTGCAGGTTGTAAAAGCTGCAAGTGAGGTCTCACAGCACTGCAGCTCCTTATATACCCGCCCCGGCCCCGCCCCCGAGTCTGTACGAGCTTCCGTTCCAGAGATACGGATTACGTTACGGTGTGTTCAGATTCACTGTCAGTTATAAGTAACAACTACTGAAAAAGAAGTAGTTATATGTGTAGATGGAAAGTGAAATAACCCAAAAGAGAGCTATCTGCAGAGCATCATGCAAAAAACTGCTTGTCTCTACGATGATCAGAGGTGAAATGACAGCAAAAAGAAGTTTCTACATCTAAATAACATGGAAGTATAAAAACGTAAATTTAATGATAAAACAACGAATAAAGAAGCCAAATGTTGAGATACATTGCTAGAGAAGCCAGAAGATAAATTATAATGCTGTCAAAAATGGAAGCTGGAATATAAATTGCCTGAAAAGACTGAAAGAACTAATGCATATAAGTAGTTGGACAGAAAGCAGTGTATGGGTGGAATAAACCTTTAAACCTAAGTAGTTAGACAGAGTGCTGTATTTGGGTGGAATAAACCTTTAAACTTACAAATAGTTAGACAGAGTGCAGTGTTTGGGTGGAATAAACCTTTAAAACAGGTTTAAAAATAGCTTCGTAACACAGACACCGGTTGCTATGGTGACAGTGCACCCCTCTGAGTGAATGACAAGTGGGGGAGACAATCTGTTTCTGGGCCAAAATCAGGCACGAACAACTTCTTATAACTCAAAAACTAAAAGTCACAGTGAAAAAATCTCTTCAGCATGAGCGACCTGAGACTTCACTGGCGATACCGATGTGGGATTTGTGTCTCTATGATTAAAAATAAAGGAGCTGTGTCAATTTATATTTCACCATCATCTCTGTTTTTGACAGCGAATTTCACACCACAGATAACATTGGAGTGAATGAGACTGTTGGACAGCACTCTTTGTGCTTTTGGGTGATTTATTCAAAAACCGTGAGTCCTATTTTCATGGAAGTGACATTGGATGAGAGAGGACAAGTTTGTCTACATTTTTTGTATAAATTGTGCTTGTAGAGTGTAAGATGTGGGAGTGAGATCATAATGTTTTGAAGATTTTTGATCAAATTTGAAGGCCTGAACTATCAGTGCGTGATGTCACTCATGACATCACGCACTCTGAGTCTGACCGTTCTGCGCAATACACACTAATGTAAAAGTCTGAGAAGGGCTGAAGATGTCATAAAACTTCAACTGTGATTGTGTAAAAACCGTAAAAGATATCAAAAAGCTGAACACAAGTTTAATAGTTAAAAGTCTTGCGACGCATTTAAAGCTGAAATAGAGTCTCTAGCTGAAAGTATGTGGAAGTAGTTGAATGTC
Source organism: Thunnus thynnus (assembly GCF_963924715.1). Classification (NCBI taxonomy): domain Eukaryota; kingdom Metazoa; phylum Chordata; class Actinopteri; order Scombriformes; family Scombridae; genus Thunnus; species Thunnus thynnus. The sequence goes on along the minus strand of NW_027095966.1, from coordinate 37,445 downwards.
AAAGTGGGGTGGGTTGAAGAGAATTTGAACATTTCCTCCATTCATTTCAATGGCAGAGATTGTTTGGAAAAAGCTGAATATTTTAAAAAGTATAGCCAAGCTGAAATGTAAAACAGGCAACACTGGGCAGTGTTTGGGTGGAATAAACCTTTAAATGTATAAGTAGTTAGACAGAACGCAGGATTTGGGTGGAATAAAGCTTCGGTCGAAAGCTGTCAACTGCGATGGCATTCGCAGGCCTTTGAATTCCGTAACACTTCCATTGACTTTGAATGGGAAATTTGGCCGAAGCCGGTTAGGGTGTGTGTGTGTGTGTGTGTGTGTGTGTGTGTGTGTGGATGTGTGTGTGTGGGTGTTTATGTGTGTGTGTTTGTGTGTGTGTGTGGATGTGTGTGTGTGGGTGTTTATGTGTGTGTGTTTGTGTGTGTCTGTGTGTGTGTTTGTGTGTGTCTGTGTGTGAGTGTGTGTAGTTAGACAGAACGCAGGATTTGGGTGGAATAAAGCTTCGGTCGAAAGCTGTCAGCTGTCAAGTGTGGAGGCCGAAATCGAGCACGCAGAAAGTATTTAGGAGCAAGTTTCAGGTCATTTGGAGTCTATTCGTACCACTCATGGAGTGACTTTTCGAAAAATCTTGACACCCATGAGAGATGAGGTAGGTGTTAATGTATAAGAGGTAGGTAAGTATTTTAAAAGGTAAGTTGTGGACTGTTTGGTCGGTATTAATGTATAAGAGGTAGGTAAGTATTTTAAAAGGTAAGTTGTGGACTGTTTGGTCGGTATTAATGTATAAGAGGTAGGTAAGTATTTTAAAAGGTAAGTTGTGGACTGTTTGGTCGGTATTAATGTATAAGAGGTAGGTAAGTATTTTAAAGGTAAGTTGTGGACTGTTTGGTCGGTATTAATGTATAAGAGGTAGGTAAGTATTTTAAAGGTAAGTTGTGGACTGTTTGGTCGGTATTAATGTATAAGAGGTAGGTAAGTATTTTAAAGGTAAGTCGTGGACTGTTTGGTCGGTATTAATGTATAAGAGGTAGGTAAGTATTTTAAAAGGTAAGTTGTGGACTCTTTGGTCTGGCCTCAGTGTATCTGAGGCACGCAAGCCCCCATGCCACGTCAAGGCAGAGTCCATGTGGAGGTTTTTTTTTTTTTTTTTTTTTTTTTTTTTTTAATTTTTTTGTTTAAACTTACTACTTTTTTCTTTTGTTTTTCTTATAGTAAAACTAATGAAGTATGAACACACAAATGCGCAGATGCTGAAATCATAACAATGAACTTAAGAACACTAACAACACAATATGAAAAATCTTCTTTGGACTTAGTTGTCTCTCTGCATCCTCTGCCTCTTTTTGATAAATGCCGTAAGATGTCTGGCAGGGACCAGGTTTTGCTCACATTGTTTTAAATACACAATATATGCCTTTCTGTGTGAGACTGTTCTGGCCAGGTCAACAAAGGAGAGCTCAGCGGCTGACCAGCGAGGTTGGCAGTTTATGGGGACATACCTCAGTGTCTGCTTTTGTATGTCAGCTGGTCTGTCCTCCTCATCCACAGCCTGGATGTCCTCTGGCTCTTCCTCTGGCTCTTCCTGGCGGGGTTTTTTGTTTTGGGGCTCTTTGGAAGTCAGATGTCTTTCTAGTTTTGGTACCCTGCACGGAATGTCCTCGTGCAGGCGCCACACCACGAAAGGCCCAACTTTCGGGAGACTGTGGTGGGACTGTAGATGTAATTCCTGCATCTTTGATTGCCTCAAAGGCAGGTCCTGTGTGAGCTCACGTAGCGCCACATAGTCCACGTAGTCTCCATTTTCAATCATGCCAATGCATGAAAGGAACGTGAGCGTCTTTAATTTCTCCCCATGGACCATCTTATTGGGCAGCCGCACAAGACACTTTTCCAGCCACGGCATGCCCTGCTCCCTGTAGCGGTCCAGCTTACTGGGGAAACAGAGTCCTCTCCTTTCCACCTCCTGGAGGATGTGGGAGCGGATGACTGCCAGGCGAGAGACCATCTGGGGGCCAGTTTCTGTCACAAAAAGCTCTACATAAGATCTCTTGTCCCAGCTGAATCGTACCCGCTTCCCTTGCCACATTTTCAGGTGGGGGACCCAACGCAACTTGATCTCTTCCAGCCCCAGCCGAAGGCAATTAAGAGGGTCCAGGCCAGCCCGGGTGACAAGATCCCTGGCTCTGTCAAAGGTTCCTGGAAAGGGAAAACCCCTCTGAGTTGTCACCATCTCCAGGAACTTGTCAACAGTGAAGGCCCCTGCCACCTTGTCTGGACACTGGACAGCCTTCATTGAGGCCAGAGGGATGTCAGTTGGATCCCCATACACATCCCCCAGAAGGACCATCCACAATTGCACCCCAACAACGGATGGTGCTGCCCTCAAGGAGTCACACAACAAGAAGACTCGCTGGATACGGAGTCTCTGCCTGACATCCTTTGTCCAATTTCCCAGTGGTGGGCAGCACACATCGGATGTAGCCGCACTGTGAGGGGCCAACCCAAGGAAACCCCGCATCTTTGTGAGGCTCTTGGCATGGGATGCAGAGGTTCCCAGGCTCACAGTTAGTTTCTTGTCCTCTGGGGACAACGGATGACCATAAATGAGCTCCTCGAGAGCGAGCTCTGCCTGGTAGGCTCTCCAGGCATCATCATAATTGCCTCGGTCATGGCCACTTTTGAAGGAAGATCTGAGCACACCAATCAGGTGGCGCAGTGTCTTTTGGACCACAGTCAAAACGGTTATGCCATCCTCTGTGTCGATGAAGGGGATGATCATGGCATGTTCACGCAACAGCCTGGCAAGGCACTGCTCACTAAATAGTGTGTCAGGTTTAACATACACTGGACAGTCCGCACCCTGGAAAAGCCTCACCTGCTCCAGGCGGCAGGAGAGGGGTTTGACCATCTTTGCCTGGAGGTCCTCCATGTGGTCCATATACTCTTTGGCCCTAGAGTACATGGCCCTTGTGATCTCGTGGTGCATTAGGCCACAGGTGGTGATAACACCACTGACCGGGTGTTTATATGGTACAGTCATGTGGGTGTGCGGGGAGTCAGTATAGACCTGAAGAAAGTTCAGGGTCCCCCGGCTTTCTTCCCCACAAGACACCACATTGATCAGTGGCATAGCAACATCCAGTGGCCTTCCATCCAGGTTACTTTGGAAATTGGCACACTCTCCAAAGCTGAGAGTAGGGAAAAGAGTGCCCCTATCCCCTACCACCTCCTCCATCCCTGTCCTCGACCAAAGGAGGTGCAAGCGGCTTTCCCCACTGGTGCCTGCAGGCACCAAGGTACAGGCGGCATGGACTGACACACTTTTTATTGATGTGTGATCAACCAAGGCCCTCAAAAAAACAACACAAGGGCTCTTTTGTCCAAACATGGTCATGGACCGAAGGACTTTGAAGTCTTCGTGGGTGTCCACAGCCTGGACTGCCCTGTCCAAGACTCCCAGCAGAAACTGCTGGTCCTGAGCCAACACATTGAACTTGGATGGGTTGGCCAGGCTGTTCTTCTGGACTGAGTCCCTTGACATGTCCTTCATGTTCAGAGCCCTCAGCTCCTTGGTAAATGCAGCTCTGACCTGATTCATCAGAGAAGCTGTCAGTTCGCGGGCAGTGCTAGCAGCTTTGAAACAGGGGTGGGATGTGCCATCATTGCGCTTTGGAACCACACTCAAGTTCACAAAGTAGCCTTCAGTGGTTTGTGCAATGCAGCTACCATGAACATTTTTGAGTGCATTCCGTGTGGCCGAGTTGTACTGCTGCAGGTCCACGTGCTTCTTCAGCATGTGGAAGTGGTTTTTTACATTGTTGGCATGGGCAGGAGGCAGAGTGATATACGCAATGTGTGTCTTTATTCCCTTCAATGTATGAAGTTCAATAAAGAGCCCATCAATGTCATATTTACTGTCCAACATTTCATCCTCCCATTCATACTGAGTGGGGAACAGAGGCATTCTCAGTTCCTCATCTCTCAAGAAATCCTCAAATTCCCTGTTGGACTCATAGGGACCTATGAGGACTTCAGTGTTATCTGCTGCCACCTCTAGAAGAGAAGCCATTTTACATTCACTGTCTAATGTGTATGTCATATATGGCTGGACAAGGTCCTCCCTGCAGGTTGTAAAAGCTGCAAGTGAGGTCTCACAGCACTGCAGCTCCTTATATACCCGCCCCGGCCCCGCCCCCGAGTCTGTACGAGCTTCCGTTCCGGAGATACGGATTACGTTACGGTGTGTTCAGATTCACTGTCAGTTATAAGTAACAACTACTGAAAAAGAAGTAGTTATATGTGTAGATGGAAAGTGAAATAACCCAAAAGAGAGCTATCTGCAGAGCATCATGCAAAAAACTGCTTGTCTCTACGATGATCAGAGGTGAAATGACAGCAAAAAGAAGTTTCTACATCTAAATAACATGGAAGTATAAAAACGTAAATTTAATGATAAAACAACGAATAAAGAAGCCAAATGTTGAGATACATTGCTAGAGAAGCCAGAAGATAAATTATAATGCTGTCAAAAATGGAAGCTGGAATATAAATTGCCTGAAAAGACTGAAAGAACTAATGCATATAAGTAGTTGGACAGAAAGCAGTGTATGGGTGGAATAAACCTTTAAACCTAAGTAGTTAGACAGAGTGCTGTATTTGGGTGGAATAAACCTTTAAACTTACAAATAGTTAGACAGAGTGCAGTGTTTGGGTGGAATAAACCTTTAAAACAGGTTTAAAAATAGCTTCGTAACACAGACACCGGTTGCTATGGTGACAGTGCACCCCTCTGAGTGAATGACAAGTGGGGGAGACAATCTGTTTCTGGGCCAAAATCAGGCACGAACAACTTCCTATAACTCAAAAACTAAAAGTCACAGTGAAAAAATCTCTTCAGCATGAGCGACCTGAGACTTCACTGGCGATACCGATGTGGGATTTGTGTCTCTATGATTAAAAATAAAGGAGCTGTGTCAATTTATATTTCACCATCATCTCTGTTTTTGACAGCGAATTTCACACCACAGATAACATTGGAGTGAATGAGACTGTTGGACAGCACTCTTTGTGCTTTTGGGTGATTTATTCAAAAACCGTGAGTCCTATTTTCATGGAAGTGACATTGGATGAGAGAGGACAAGTTTGTCTACATTTTTTGTATAAATTGTGCTTGTAGAGTGTAAGATGTGGGAGTGAGATCATAATGTTTTGAAGATTTTTGATCAAATTTGAAGGCCTGAACTATCAGTGCGTGATGTCACTCATGACATCACGCACTCTGAGTCTGACCGTTCTGCGCAATACACACTAATGTAAAAGTCTGAGAAGGGCTGAAAATGTCATAAAACTTCAACTGTGATTGTGTAAAAACCGTAAAAGATATCAAAAAGCTGAACACAAGTTTAATAGTTAAAAGTCTTGCGACACATTTAAAGCTGAAATAGAGTCTCTAGCTGAAAGTATGTGGAAGTAGTTGAATGTCAAAGTGGGGTGGGTTGAAGAGAATTTGAACATTTCCTCCATTCATTTCAATGGCAGAGATTGTTTGGAAAAAGCTGAATATTTTAAAAAGTATAGCCGAGCTGAAATGTAAAACAGGCAACACTGGGCAGTGTTTGGGTGGAATAAACCTTTAAATGTATAAGTAGTTAGACAGAACGCAGGATTTGGGTGGAATAAAGCTTCGGTCGAAAGCTGTCAACTGCGATGGCATTCGCAGGCCTTTGAATTCCGTAACACTTCCATTGACTTTGAATGGGAAATTTGGCCGAAGCCGGTTAGGGTGTGTGTGTGTGTGTGTGTGTGTGTGTGTGTGGATGTGTGTGTGTGGGTGTTTATGTGTGTGTGTTTGTGTGTGTGTGTGGATGTGTGTGTGTGGGTGTTTATGTGTGTGTGTTTGTGTGTGTGTTTGTGTGTGTCTGTGTGTGAGTGTGTGTAGTTAGACAGAACGCAGGATTTGGGTGGAATAAAGCTTCGGTCGAAAGCTGTCAGCTGTCAAGTGTGGAGGCCGAAATCGAGCACGCAGAAAGTATTTAGGAGCAAGTTTCAGGTCATTTGGAGTCTATTCGTACCACTCATGGAGTGACTTTTCGAAAAATCTTGACACCCATGAGAGATGAGGTAGGTGTTAATGTATAAGAGGTAGGTAAGTATTTTAAAGGTAAGTTGTGGACTGTTTGGTCGGTATTAATGTATAAGAGGTAGGTAAGTATTTTAAAAGGTAAGTTGTGGACTGTTTGGTCGGTATTAATGTATAAGAGGTAGGTAAGTATTTTAAAAGGTAAGTTGTGGACTGTTTGGTCGGTATTAATGTATAAGAGGTAGGTAAGTATTTTAAAGGTAAGTTGTGGACTGTTTGGTCGGTATTAATGTATAAGAGGTAGGTAAGTATTTTAAAGGTAAGTCGTGGACTGTTTGGTCGGTATTAATGTATAAGAGGTAGGTAAGTATTTTAAAAGGTAAGTTGTGGACTCTTTGGTCTGGCCTCAGTGTATCTGAGGCACGCAAGCCCCCATGCCACGTCAAGGCAGAGTCCATGTGGAGGTTTTTTTTTTTTTTTTTTTTTTTTTTTTTTAATTTTTTTGTTTAAACTTACTACTTTTTTCTTTTGTTTTTCTATGAACACACAAATGCGCAGATGCTGAAATCATAACAATGAACTTAAGAACACTAACAACACAATATGAAAAATCTTCTTTGGACTTAGTTGTCTCTCTGCATCCTCTGCCTCTTTTTGATAAATGCCGTAAGATGTCTGGCAGGGACCAGGTTTTGCTCACATTGTTTTAAATACACAATATATGCCTTTCTGTGTGAGACTGTTCTGGCCAGGTCAACAAAGGAGAGCTCAGCGGCTGACCAGCGAGGTTGGCAGTTTATGGGGACATACCTCAGTGTCTGCTTTTGTATGTCAGCTGGTCTGTCCTCCTCATCCACAGCCTGGATGTCCTCTGGCTCTTCCTCTGGCTCTTCCTGGCGGGGTTTTTTGTTTTGGGGCTCTTTGGAAGTCAGATGTCTTTCTAGTTTTGGTACCCTGCACGGAATGTCCTCGTGCAGGCGCCACACCACGAAAGGCCCAACTTTCGGGAGACTGTGGTGGGACTGTAGATGTAATTCCTGCATCTTTGATTGCCTCAAAGGCAGGTCCTGTGTGAGCTCACGTAGCGCCACATAGTCCACGTAGTCTCCATTTTCAATCATGCCAATGCATGAAAGGAACGTGAGCGTCTTTAATTTCTCCCCATGGACCATCTTATTGGGCAGCCGCACAAGACACTTTTCCAGCCACGGCATGCCCTGCTCCCTGTAGCGGTCCAGCTTACTGGGGAAACAGAGTCCTCTCCTTTCCACCTCCTGGAGGATGTGGGAGCGGATGACTGCCAGGCGAGAGACCATCTGGGGGCCAGTTTCTGTCACAAAAAGCTCTACATAAGATCTCTTGTCCCAGCTGAATCGTACCCGCTTCCCTTGCCACATTTTCAGGTGGGGGACCCAACGCAACTTGATCTCTTCCAGCCCCAGCCGAAGGCAATTAAGAGGGTCCAGGCCAGCCCGGGTGACAAGATCCCTGGCTCTGTCAAAGGTTCCTGGAAAGGGAAAACCCCTCTGAGTTGTCACCATCTCCAGGAACTTGTCAACAGTGAAGGCCCCTGCCACCTTGTCTGGACACTGGACAGCCTTCATTGAGGCCAGAGGGATGTCAGTTGGATCCCCATACACATCCCCCAGAAGGACCATCCACAATTGCACCCCAACAACGGATGGTGCTGCCCTCAAGGAGTCACACAACAAGAAGACTCGCTGGATACGGAGTCTCTGCCTGACATCCTTTGTCCAATTTCCCAGTGGTGGGCAGCACACATCGGATGTAGCCGCACTGTGAGGGGCCAACCCAAGGAAACCCCGCATCTTTGTGAGGCTCTTGGCATGGGATGCAGAGGTTCCCAGGCTCACAGTTAGTTTCTTGTCCTCTGGGGACAACGGATGACCATAAATGAGCTCCTCGAGAGCGAGCTCTGCCTGGTAGGCTCTCCAGGCATCATCATAATTGCCTCGGTCATGGCCACTTTTGAAGGAAGATCTGAGCACACCAATCAGGTGGCGCAGTGTCTTTTGGACCACAGTCAAAACGGTTATGCCATCCTCTGTGTCGATGAAGGGGATGATCATGGCATGTTCACGCAACAGCCTGGCAAGGCACTGCTCACTAAATAGTGTGTCAGGTTTAACATACACTGGACAGTCCGCACCCTGGAAAAGCCTCACCTGCTCCAGGCGGCAGGAGAGGGGTTTGACCATCTTTGCCTGGAGGTCCTCCATGTGGTCCATATACTCTTTGGCCCTAGAGTACATGGCCCTTGTGATCTCGTGGTGCATTAGGCCACAGGTGGTGATAACACCACTGACCGGGTGTTTATATGGTACAGTCATGTGGGTGTGCGGGGAGTCAGTATAGACCTGAAGAAAGTTCAGGGTCCCCCGGCTTTCTTCCCCACAAGACACCACATTGATCAGTGGCATAGCAACATCCAGTGGCCTTCCATCCAGGTTACTTTGGAAATTGGCACACTCTCCAAAGCTGAGAGTAGGGAAAAGAGTGCCCCTATCCCCTACCACCTCCTCCATCCCTGTCCTCGACCAAAGGAGGTGCAAGCGGCTTTCCCCACTGGTGCCTGCAGGCACCAAGGTACAGGCGGCATGGACTGACACACTTTTTATTGATGTGTGATCAACCAAGGCCCTCAAAAAAACAACACAAGGGCTCTTTTGTCCAAACATGGTCATGGACCGAAGGACTTTGAAGTCTTCGTGGGTGTCCACAGCCTGGACTGCCCTGTCCAAGACTCCCAGCAGAAACTGCTGGTCCTGAGCCAACACATTGAACTTGGATGGGTTGGCCAGGCTGTTCTTCTGGACTGAGTCCCTTGACATGTCCTTCATGTTCAGAGCCCTCAGCTCCTTGGTAAATGCAGCTCTGACCTGATTCATCAGAGAAGCTGTCAGTTCGCGGGCAGTGCTAGCAGCTTTGAAACAGGGGTGGGATGTGCCATCATTGCGCTTTGGAACCACACTCAAGTTCACAAAGTAGCCTTCAGTGGTTTGTGCAATGCAGCTACCATGAACATTTTTGAGTGCATTCCGTGTGGCCGAGTTGTACTGCTGCAGGTCCACGTGCTTCTTCAGCATGTGGAAGTGGTTTTTTACATTGTTGGCATGGGCAGGAGGCAGAGTGATATACGCAATGTGTGTCTTTATTCCCTTCAATGTATGAAGTTCAATAAAGAGCCCATCAATGTCATATTTACTGTCCAACATTTCATCCTCCCATTCATACTGAGTGGGGAACAGAGGCATTCTCAGTTCCTCATCTCTCAAGAAATCCTCAAATTCCCTGTTGGACTCATAGGGACCTATGAGGACTTCAGTGTTATCTGCTGCCACCTCTAGAAGAGAAGCCATTTTACATTCACTGTCTAATGTGTATGTCATATATGGCTGGACAAGGTCCTCCCTGCAGGTTGTAAAAGCTGCAAGTGAGGTCTCACAGCACTGCAGCTCCTTATATACCCGCCCCGGCCCCGCCCCCGAGTCTGTACGAGCTTCCGTTCCGGAGATACGGATTACGTTACGGTGTGTTCAGATTCACTGTCAGTTATAAGTAACAACTACTGAAAAAGAAGTAGTTATATGTGTAGATGGAAAGTGAAATAACCCAAAAGAGAGCTATCTGCAGAGCATCATGCAAAAAACTGCTTGTCTCTACGATGATCAGAGGTGAAATGACAGCAAAAAGAAGTTTCTACATCTAAATAACATGGAAGTATAAAAACGTAAATTTAATGATAAAACAACGAATAAAGAAGCCAAATGTTGAGATACATTGCTAGAGAAGCCAGAAGATAAATTATAATGCTGTCAAAAATGGAAGCTGGAATATAAATTGCCTGAAAAGACTGAAAGAACTAATGCATATAAGTAGTTGGACAGAAAGCAGTGTATGGGTGGAATAAACCTTTAAACCTAAGTAGTTAGACAGAGTGCTGTATTTGGGTGGAATAAACCTTTAAACTTACAAATAGTTAGACAGAGTGCAGTGTTTGGGTGGAATAAACCTTTAAAACAGGTTTAAAAATAGCTTCGTAACACAGACACCGGTTGCTATGGTGACAGTGCACCCCTCTGAGTGAATGACAAGTGGGGGAGACAATCTGTTTCTTGGCCAAAATCAGGCACGAACAACTTCTTATAACTCAAAAACTAAAAGTCACAGTGAAAAAATCTCTTCAGCATGAGCGACCTGAGACTTCACTGGCGATACCGATGTGGGATTTGTGTCTCTATGATTAAAAATAAAGGAGCTGTGTCAATTTATATTTCACCATCATCTCTGTTTTTGACAGCGAATTTCACACCACAGATAACATTGGAGTGAATGAGACTGTTGGACAGCACTCTTTGTGCTTTTGGGTGATTTATTCAAAAACCGTGAGTCCTATTTTCATGGAAGTGACATTGGATGAGAGAGGACAAGTTTGTCTACATTTTTTGTATAAATTGTGCTTGTAGAGTGTAAGATGTGGGAGTGAGATCATAATGTTTTGAAGATTTTTGATCAAATTTGAAGGCCTGAACTATCAGTGCGTGATGTCACTCATGACATCACGCACTCTGAGTCTGACCGTTCTGCGCAATACACACTAATGTAAAAGTCTGAGAAGGGCTGAAAATGTCATAAAACTTCAACTGTGATTGTGTAAAAACCGTAAAAGATATCAAAAAGCTGAACACAAGTTTAATAGTTAAAAGTCTTGCGACGCATTTAAAGCTGAAATAGAGTCTCTAGCTGAAAGTATGTGGAAGTAGTTGAATGTCAAAGTGGGGTGGGTTGAAGAGAATTTGAACATTTCCTCCATTCATTTCAATGGCAGAGATTGTTTGGAAAAAGCTGAATATTTTAAAAAGTATAGCCAAGCTGAAATGTAAAACAGGCAACACTGGGCAGTGTTTGGGTGGAATAAACCTTTAAATGTATAAGTAGTTAGACAGAACGCAGGATTTGGGTGGAATAAAGCTTCAGTCGAAAGCTGTCAACTGCGATGGCATTCGCAGGCCTTTGAATTCCGTAACACTTCCATTGACTTTGAATGGGAAATTTGGCCGAAGCCGGTTAGGGTGTGTGTGTGTGTGTGTGTGTGTGTGTGTGTGTGTGTGGATGTGTGTGTGTGGGTGTTTATGTGTGTGTGTTTGTGTGTGTGTGTGGATGTGTGTGTGTGGGTGTTTATGTGTGTGTGTTTGTGTGTGTGTTTGTGTGTGTCTGTGTGTGAGTGTGTGTAGTTAGACAGAACGCAGGATTTGGGTGGAATAAAGCTTCGGTCGAAAGCTGTCAGCTGTCAAGTGTGGAGGCCGAAATCGAGCACGCAGAAAGTATTTAGGAGCAAGTTTCAGGTCATTTGGAGTCTATTCGTACCACTCATGGAGTGACTTTTCGAAAAATCTTGACACCCATGAGAGATGAGGTAGGTGTTAATGTATAAGAGGTAGGTAAGTATTTTAAAAGGTAAGTTGTGGACTGTTTGGTCGGTATTAATGTATAAGAGGTAGGTAAGTATTTTAAAAGGTAAGTTGTGGACTGTTTGGTCGGTATTAATGTATAAGAGGTAGGTAAGTATTTTAAAAGGTAAGTTGTGGACTCTTTGGTCTGGCCTCAGTGTATCTGAGGCACGCAAGCCCCCATGCCACGTCAAGGCAGAGTCCATGTGGAGGTTTTTTTTTTTTTTTTTTTTTTTTTTTTTTTAATTTTTTTGTTTAAACTTACTACTTTTTTCTTTTGTTTTTCTTATAGTAAAACTAATGAAGTATGAACACACAAATGCGCAGATGCTGAAATCATAACAATGAACTTAAGAACACTAACAACACAATATGAAAAATCTTCTTTGGACTTAGTTGTCTCTCTGCATCCTCTGCCTCTTTTTGATAAATGCCGTAAGATGTCTGGCAGGGACCAGGTTTTGCTCACATTGTTTTAAATACACAATATATGCCTTTCTGTGTGAGACTGTTCTGGCCAGGTCAACAAAGGAGAGCTCAGCGGCTGACCAGCGAGGTTGGCAGTTTATGGGGACATACCTCAGTGTCTGCTTTTGTATGTCAGCTGGTCTGTCCTCCTCATCCACAGCCTGGATGTCCTCTGGCTCTTCCTCTGGCTCTTCCTGGCGGGGTTTTTTGTTTTGGGGCTCTTTGGAAGTCAGATGTCTTTCTAGTTTTGGTACCCTGCACGGAATGTCCTCGTGCAGGCGCCACACCACGAAAGGCCCAACTTTCGGGAGACTGTGGTGGGACTGTAGATGTAATTCCTGCATCTTTGATTGCCTCAAAGGCAGGTCCAGTGTGAGCTCGCGTGGTGCCACATAGTCCACGTAGTCTCCATTTTCAATCATGCCAATGCATGAAAGGAACGTGAGCGTCTTTAATTTCTCCCCATGGACCATCTTATTGGGCAGCCGCACAAGACACTTTTCCAGCCACGGCATGCCCTGCTCCCTGTAGCGGTCCAGCTTACTGGGGAAACAGAGTCCTCTCCTTTCCACCTCCTGGAGGATGTGGGAGCGGATGACTGCCAGGCGAGAGACCATCTGGGGGCCAGTTTCTGTCACAAAAAGCTCTACATAAGATCTCTTGTCCCAGCTGAATCGTACCCGCTTCCCTTGCCACATTTTCAGGTGGGGGACCCAACGCAACTTGATCTCTTCCAGCCCCAGCCGAAGGCAATTAAGAGGGTCCAGGCCAGCCCGAGTGACAAGATCCCTGGCTCTGTCAAAGGTTCCTGGAAAGGGAAAACCCCTCTGAGTTGTCACCATCTCCAGGAACTTGTCAACAGTGAAGGCCCCTGCCACCTTGTCTGGACACTGGACAGCCTTCATTGAGGCCAGAGGGATGTCAGTTGGATCCCCATACACATCCCCCAGAAGGACCATCCACAATTGCACCCCAACAACGGATGGTGCTGCCCTCAAGGAGTCACACAACAAGAAGACTCGCTGGATACGGAGTCTCTGCCTGACATCCTTTGTCCAATTTCCCAGTGGTGGGCAGCACACATCGGATGTAGCCGCACTGTGAGGGGCCAACCCAAGGAAACCCCGCATCTTTGTGAGGCTCTTGGCATGGGATGCAGAGGTTCCCAGGCTCACAGTTAGTTTCTTGTCCTCTGGGGACAACGGATGACCATAAATGAGCTCCTCGAGAGCGAGCTCTGCCTGGTAGGCTCTCCAGGCATCATCATAATTGCCTCGGTCATGGCCACTTTTGAAGGAAGATCTGAGCACACCAATCAGGTGGCGCAGTGTCTTTTGGACCACAGTCAAAACGGTTATGCCATCCTCTGTGTCGATGAAGGGGATGATCATGGCATGTTCACGCAACAGCCTGGCAAGGCACTGCTCACTAAATAGTGTGTCAGGTTTAACATACACTGGACAGTCCGCACCCTGGAAAAGCCTCACCTGCTCCAGGCGGCAGGAGAGGGGTTTGACCATCTTTGCCTGGAGGTCCTCCATGTGGTCCATATACTCTTTGGCCCTAGAGTACATGGCCCTTGTGATCTCGTGGTGCATTAGGCCACAGGTGGTGATAACACCACTGACCGGGTGTTTATATGGTACAGTCATGTGGGTGTGCGGGGAGTCAGTATAGACCTGAAGAAAGTTCAGGGTCCCCCGGCTTTCTTCCCCACAAGACACCACATTGATCAGTGGCATAGCAACATCCAGTGGCCTTCCATCCAGGTTACTTTGGAAATTGGCACACTCTCCAAAGCTGAGAGTAGGGAAAAGAGTGCCCCTATCCCCTACCACCTCCTCCATCCCTGTCCTCGACCAAAGGAGGTGCAAGCGGCTTTCCCCACTGGTGCCTGCAGGCACCAAGGTACAGGCGGCATGGACTGACACACTTTTTATTGATGTGTGATCAACCAAGGCCCTCAAAAAAACAACACAAGGGCTCTTTTGTCCAAACATGGTCATGGACCGAAGGACTTTGAAGTCTTCGTGGGTGTCCACAGCCTGGACTGCCCTGTCCAAGACTCCCAGCAGAAACTGCTGGTCCTGAGCCAACACATTGAACTTGGATGGGTTGGCCAGGCTGTTCTTCTGGACTGAGTCCCTTGACATGTCCTTCATGTTCAGAGCCCTCAGCTCCTTGGTAAATGCAGCTCTGACCTGATTCATCAGAGAAGCTGTCAGTTCGCGGGCAGTGCTAGCAGCTTTGAAACAGGGGTGGGATGTGCCATCATTGCGCTTTGGAACCACACTCAAGTTCACAAAGTAGCCTTCAGTGGTTTGTGCAATGCAGCTACCATGAACATTTTTGAGTGCATTCCGTGTGGCCGAGTTGTACTGCTGCAGGTCCACGTGCTTCTTCAGCATGTGGAAGTGGTTTTTTACATTGTTGGCATGGGCAGGAGGCAGAGTGATATACGCAATGTGTGTCTTTATTCCCTTCAATGTATGAAGTTCAATAAAGAGCCCATCAATGTCATATTTACTGTCCAACATTTCATCCTCCCATTCATACTGAGTGGGGAACAGAGGCATTCTCAGTTCCTCATCTCTCAAGAAATCCTCAAATTCCCTGTTGGACTCATAGGGACCTATGAGGACTTCAGTGTTATCTGCTGCCACCTCTAGAAGAGAAGCCATTTTACATTCACTGTCTAATGTGTATGTCATATATGGCTGGACAAGGTCCTCCCTGCAGGTTGTAAAAGCTGCAAGTGAGGTCTCACAGCACTGCAGCTCCTTATATACCCGCCCCGGCCCCGCCCCCGAGTCTGTACGAGCTTCCGTTCCGGAGATACGGATTACGTTACGGTGTGTTCAGATTCACTGTCAGTTATAAGTAACAACTACTGAAAAAGAAGTAGTTATATGTGTAGATGGAAAGTGAAATAACCCAAAAGAGAGCTATCTGCAGAGCATCATGCAAAAAACTGCTTGTCTCTACGATGATCAGAGGTGAAATGACAGCAAGAAGAAGTTTCTACATCTAAATAACATGGAAGTATAAAAACGTAAATTTAATGATAAAACAACGAATAAAGAAGCCAAATGTTGAGATACATTGCTAGAGAAGCCAGAAGATAAATTATAATGCTGTCAAAAATGGAAGCTGGAATATAAATTGCCTGAAAAGACTGAAAGAACTAATGCATATAAGTAGTTGGACAGAAAGCAGTGTATGGGTGGAATAAACCTTTAAACCTAAGTAGTTAGACAGAGTGCTGTATTTGGGTGGAATAAACCTTTAAACTTACAAATAGTTAGACAGAGTGCAGTGTTTGGGTGGAATAAACCTTTAAAACAGGTTTAAAAATAGCTTCGTAACACAGACACCGGTTGCTATGGTGACAGTGCACCCCTCTGAGTGAATGACAAGTGGGGGAGACAATCTGTTTCTTGGCCAAAATCAGGCACGAACAACTTCTTATAACTCAAAAACTAAAAGTCACAGTGAAAAAATCTCTTCAGCATGAGCGACCTGAGACTTCACTGGCGATACCGATGTGGGATTTGTGTCTCTATGATTAAAAATAAAGGAGCTGTGTCAATTTATATTTCACCATCATCTCTGTTTTTGACAGCGAATTTCACACCACAGATAACATTGGAGTGAATGAGACTGTTGGACAGCACTCTTTGTGCTTTTGGGTGATTTATTCAAAAACCGTGAGTCCTATTTTCATGGAAGTGACATTGGATGAGAGAGGACAAGTTTGTCTACATTTTTTGTATAAATTGTGCTTGTAGAGTGTAAGATGTGGGAGTGAGATCATAATGTTTTGAAGATTTTTGATCAAATTTGAAGGCCTGAACTATCAGTGCGTGATGTCACTCATGACATCACGCACTCTGAGTCTGACCGTTCTGCGCAATACACACTAATGTAAAAGTCTGAGAAGGGCTGAAAATGTCATAAAACTTCAACTGTGATTGTGTAAAAACCGTAAAAGATATCAAAAAGCTGAACACAAGTTTAATAGTTAAAAGTCTTGCGACACATTTAAAGCTGAAATAGAGTCTCTAGCTGAAAGTATGTGGAAGTAGTTGAATGTCAAAGTGGGGTGGGTTGAAGAGAATTTGAACATTTCCTCCATTCATTTCAATGGCAGAGATTGTTTGGAAAAAGCTGAATATTTTAAAAAGTATAGCCGAGCTGAAATGTAAAACAGGCAACACTGGGCAGTATTTGGGTGGAATAAACCTTTAAACTTACAAATAGTTAGACAGAGTGCAGTGTTTGGGTGGAATAAACCTTTAAAACAGGTTTAAAAATAGCTTCGTAACACAGACACCGGTTGCTATGGTGACAGTGCACCCCTCTGAGTGAATGACAAGTGGGGGAGACAATCTGTTTCTGGGCCAAAATCAGGCACGAACAACTTCTTATAACTCAAAAACTAAAAGTCACAGTGAAAAAATCTCTTCAGCATGAGCGACCTGAGACTTCACTGGCGATATCTATGTGGGATTTGTGTCTCTATGATTAAAAATAAAGGAGCTGTGTCAATTTATATTTCACCATCATCTCCGTTTTTGACAGCGAATTTCACACCACAGATAACATTGGAGTGAATGAGACTGTTGGACAGCACTCTCTGTGCTTTTGGGTGATTTATTCAAAAACCGTGAGTCCTATTTTCATGGAAGTGACATTGGATGAGAGAGGACAAGTTTGTCTACATTTTTTTGTATAAATTGTGCTTGTAGAGTGTAAGATGTGGGAGTGAGATCATAATGTTTTGAAGATTTTTGATCAAATTTGAAGGCCTGAACTGTCAGTGCGTGATGTCACTCATGACATCACGCACTCTGAGTCTGACCGTTCTGCGCAATACACACTAATGTAAAAGTCTGAGAAGGGCTGAAGATGTCATAAAACTTCAACTGTGACTGTGTAAAAACCGTAAAAGATATCAAAAAGCTGAACACAAGTTTAATAGTTAAAAGTCTTGCGACGCATTTAAAGCTGAAATAGAGTCTCTAGCTGAAAGTATGTGGAAGTAGTTGAATGTCAAAGTGGGGTGGGTTGAAGAGAATTTGAACATTTCCTCCATTCATTTCAATGGCAGAGATTGTTTGGAAAAAGCTGAATATTTTAAAAAGTATAGCCGAGCTGAAATGTAAAACAGGCAACACTGGGCAGTGTTTGGGTGGAATAAACCTTTAAATGTATAAGTAGTTAGACAGAACGCAGGATTTGGGTGGAATAAAGCTTCGGTCGAAAGCTGTCAACTGCGATGGCATTCGCAGGCCTTTGAATTCCGTAACACTTCCATTGACTTTGAATGGGAAATTTGGCCGAAGCCGGTTAGGGTGTGTGTGTGTGTGTGTGTGTGTGTGTGTGTGGATGTGTGTGTGTGGGTGTTTATGTGTGTGTGTTTGTGTGTGTGTGTGGATGTGTGTGTGTGGGTGTTTATGTGTGTGTGTTTGTGTGTGTGTTTGTGTGTGTCTGTGTGTGAGTGTGTGTAGTTAGACAGAACGCAGGATTTGGGTGGAATAAAGCTTCGGTCGAAAGCTGTCAGCTGTCAAGTGTGGAGGCCGAAATCGAGCACGCAGAAAGTATTTAGGAGCAAGTTTCAGGTCATTTGGAGTCTATTCGTACCACTCATGGAGTGACTTTTCGAAAAATCTTGACACCCATGAGAGATGAGGTAGGTGTTAATGTATAAGAGGTAGGTAAGTATTTTAAAAGGTAAGTTGTGGACTGTTTGGTCGGTATTAATGTATAAGAGGTAGGTAAGTATTTTAAAAGGTAAGTTGTGGACTGTTTGGTCGGTATTAATGTATAAGAGGTAGGTAAGTATTTTAAAAGGTAAGTTGTGGACTGTTTGGTCGGTATTAATGTATAAGAGGTAGGTAAGTATTTTAAAGGTAAGTTGTGGACTGTTTGGTCGGTATTAATGTATAAGAGGTAGGTAAGTATTTTAAAGGTAAGTCGTGGACTGTTTGGTCGGTATTAATGTATAAGAGGTAGGTAAGTATTTTAAAAGGTAAGTTGTGGACTCTTTGGTCTGGCCTCAGTGTATCTGAGGCACGCAAGCCCCCATGCCACGTCAAGGCAGAGTCCATGTGGAGGTTTTTTTTTTTTTTTTTTTTTTTTTTTTTAATTTTTTTGTTTAAACTTACTACTTTTTTCTTTTGTTTTTCTATGAACACACAAATGCGCAGATGCTGAAATCATAACAATGAACTTAAGAACACTAACAACACAATATGAAAAATCTTCTTTGGACTTAGTTGTCTCTCTGCATCCTCTGCCTCTTTTTGATAAATGCCGTAAGATGTCTGGCAGGGACCAGGTTTTGCTCACATTGTTTTAAATACACAATATATGCCTTTCTGTGTGAGACTGTTCTGGCCAGGTCAACAAAGGAGAGCTCAGCGGCTGACCAGCGAGGTTGGCAGTTTATGGGGACATACCTCAGTGTCTGCTTTTGTATGTCAGCTGGTCTGTCCTCCTCATCCACAGCCTGGATGTCCTCTGGCTCTTCCTCTGGCTCTTCCTGGCGGGGTTTTTTGTTTTGGGGCTCTTTGGAAGTCAGATGTCTTTCTAGTTTTGGTACCCTGCACGGAATGTCCTCGTGCAGGCGCCACACCACGAAAGGCCCAACTTTCGGGAGACTGTGGTGGGACTGTAGATGTAATTCCTGCATCTTTGATTGCCTCAAAGGCAGGTCCTGTGTGAGCTCACGTAGCGCCACATAGTCCACGTAGTCTCCATTTTCAATCATGCCAATGCATGAAAGGAACGTGAGCGTCTTTAATTTCTCCCCATGGACCATCTTATTGGGCAGCCGCACAAGACACTTTTCCAGCCACGGCATGCCCTGCTCCCTGTAGCGGTCCAGCTTACTGGGGAAACAGAGTCCTCTCCTTTCCACCTCCTGGAGGATGTGGGAGCGGATGACTGCCAGGCGAGAGACCATCTGGGGGCCAGTTTCTGTCACAAAAAGCTCTACATAAGATCTCTTGTCCCAGCTGAATCGTACCCGCTTCCCTTGCCACATTTTCAGGTGGGGGACCCAACGCAACTTGATCTCTTCCAGCCCCAGCCGAAGGCAATTAAGAGGGTCCAGGCCAGCCCGGGTGACAAGATCCCTGGCTCTGTCAAAGGTTCCTGGAAAGGGAAAACCCCTCTGAGTTGTCACCATCTCCAGGAACTTGTCAACAGTGAAGGCCCCTGCCACCTTGTCTGGACACTGGACAGCCTTCATTGAGGCCAGAGGGATGTCAGTTGGATCCCCATACACATCCCCCAGAAGGACCATCCACAATTGCACCCCAACAACGGATGGTGCTGCCCTCAAGGAGTCACACAACAAGAAGACTCGCTGGATACGGAGTCTCTGCCTGACATCCTTTGTCCAATTTCCCAGTGGTGGGCAGCACACATCGGATGTAGCCGCACTGTGAGGGGCCAACCCAAGGAAACCCCGCATCTTTGTGAGGCTCTTGGCATGGGATGCAGAGGTTCCCAGGCTCACAGTTAGTTTCTTGTCCTCTGGGGACAACGGATGACCATAAATGAGCTCCTCGAGAGCGAGCTCTGCCTGGTAGGCTCTCCAGGCATCATCATAATTGCCTCGGTCATGGCCACTTTTGAAGGAAGATCTGAGCACACCAATCAGGTGGCGCAGTGTCTTTTGGACCACAGTCAAAACGGTTATGCCATCCTCTGTGTCGATGAAGGGGATGATCATGGCATGTTCACGCAACAGCCTGGCAAGGCACTGCTCACTAAATAGTGTGTCAGGTTTAACATACACTGGACAGTCCGCACCCTGGAAAAGCCTCACCTGCTCCAGGCGGCAGGAGAGGGGTTTGACCATCTTTGCCTGGAGGTCCTCCATGTGGTCCATATACTCTTTGGCCCTAGAGTACATGGCCCTTGTGATCTCGTGGTGCATTAGGCCACAGGTGGTGATAACACCACTGACCGGGTGTTTATATGGTACAGTCATGTGGGTGTGCGGGGAGTCAGTATAGACCTGAAGAAAGTTCAGGGTCCCCCGGCTTTCTTCCCCACAAGACACCACATTGATCAGTGGCATAGCAACATCCAGTGGCCTTCCATCCAGGTTACTTTGGAAATTGGCACACTCTCCAAAGCTGAGAGTAGGGAAAAGAGTGCCCCTATCCCCTACCACCTCCTCCATCCCTGTCCTCGACCAAAGGAGGTGCAAGCGGCTTTCCCCACTGGTGCCTGCAGGCACCAAGGTACAGGCGGCATGGACTGACACACTTTTTATTGATGTGTGATCAACCAAGGCCCTCAAAAAAACAACACAAGGGCTCTTTTGTCCAAACATGGTCATGGACCGAAGGACTTTGAAGTCTTCGTGGGTGTCCACAGCCTGGACTGCCCTGTCCAAGACTCCCAGCAGAAACTGCTGGTCCTGAGCCAACACATTGAACTTGGATGGGTTGGCCAGGCTGTTCTTCTGGACTGAGTCCCTTGACATGTCCTTCATGTTCAGAGCCCTCAGCTCCTTGGTAAATGCAGCTCTGACCTGATTCATCAGAGAAGCTGTCAGTTCGCGGGCAGTGCTAGCAGCTTTGAAACAGGGGTGGGATGTGCCATCATTGCGCTTTGGAACCACACTCAAGTTCACAAAGTAGCCTTCAGTGGTTTGTGCAATGCAGCTACCATGAACATTTTTGAGTGCATTCCGTGTGGCCGAGTTGTACTGCTGCAGGTCCACGTGCTTCTTCAGCATGTGGAAGTGGTTTTTTACATTGTTGGCATGGGCAGGAGGCAGAGTGATATACGCAATGTGTGTCTTTATTCCCTTCAATGTATGAAGTTCAATAAAGAGCCCATCAATGTCATATTTACTGTCCAACATTTCATCCTCCCATTCATACTGAGTGGGGAACAGAGGCATTCTCAGTTCCTCATCTCTCAAGAAATCCTCAAATTCCCTGTTGGACTCATAGGGACCTATGAGGACTTCAGTGTTATCTGCTGCCACCTCTAGAAGAGAAGCCATTTTACATTCACTGTCTAATGTGTATGTCATATATGGCTGGACAAGGTCCTCCCTGCAGGTTGTAAAAGCTGCAAGTGAGGTCTCACAGCACTGCAGCTCCTTATATACCCGCCCCGGCCCCGCCCCCGAGTCTGTACGAGCTTCCGTTCCGGAGATACGGATTACGTTACGGTGTGTTCAGATTCACTGTCAGTTATAAGTAACAACTACTGAAAAAGAAGTAGTTATATGTGTAGATGGAAAGTGAAATAACCCAAAAGAGAGCTATCTGCAGAGCATCATGCAAAAAACTGCTTGTCTCTACGATGATCAGAGGTGAAATGACAGCAAAAAGAAGTTTCTACATCTAAATAACATGGAAGTATAAAAACGTAAATTTAATGATAAAACAACGAATAAAGAAGCCAAATGTTGAGATACATTGCTAGAGAAGCCAGAAGATAAATTTTAATGCTGTCAAAAATGGAAGCTGGAATATAAATTGCCTGAAAAGACTGAAAGAACTAATGCATATAAGTAGTTGGACAGAAAGCAGTGTATGGGTGGAATAAACCTTTAAACCTAAGTAGTTAGACAGAGTGCAGTATTTGGGTGGAATAAACCTTTAAACTTACAAATAGTTAGACAGAGTGCAGTGTTTGGGTGGAATAAACCTTTAAAACAGGTTTAAAAATAGCTTCGTAACACAGACACCGGTTGCTATGGTGACAGTGCACCCCTCTGAGTGAATGACAAGTGGGGGAGACAATCTGTTTCTGGGCCAAAATCAGGCACGAACAACTTCTTATAACTCAAAAACTAAAAGTCACAGTGAAAAAATGTCTTCAGCATGAGCGACCTGAGACTTCACTGGCGATACCGATGTGGGATTTGTGTCTCTATGATTAAAAATAAAGGAGCTGTGTCAATTTATATTTCACCATCATCTCTGTTTTTGACAGCGAATTTCACACCACAGATAACATTGGAGTGAATGAGACTGTTGGACAGCACTCTTTGTGCTTTTGGGTGATTTATTCAAAAACCGTGAGTCCTATTTTCATGGAAGTGACATTGGATGAGAGAGGACAAGTTTGTCTACATTTTTTGTATAAATTGTGCTTGTAGAGTGTAAGATGTGGGAGTGAGATCATAATGTTTTGAAGATTTTTGATCAAATTTGAAGGCCTGAACTATCAGTGCGTGATGTCACTCATGACATCACGCACTCTGAGTCTGACCGTTCTGCGCAATACACACTAATGTAAAAGTCTGAGAAGGGCTGAAAATGTCATAAAACTTCAACTGTGATTGTGTAAAAACCGTAAAAGATATCAAAAAGCTGAACACAAGTTTAATAGTTAAAAGTCTTGCGACGCATTTAAAGCTGAAATAGAGTCTCTAGCTGAAAGTATGTGGAAGTAGTTGAATGTCAAAGTGGGGTGGGTTGAAGAGAATTTGAACATTTCCTCCATTCATTTCAATGGCAGAGATTGTTTGGAAAAAGCTGAATATTTTAAAAAGTATAGCCGAGCTGAAATGTAAAACAGGCAACACTGGGCAGTATTTGGGTGGAATAAACCTTTAAACTTACAAATAGTTAGACAGAGTGCAGTGTTTGGGTGGAATAAACCTTTAAATGTATAAGTAGTTAGACAGAACGCAGGATTTGGGTGGAATAAAGCTTCGGTCGAAAGCTGTCAACTGCGATGGCATTCGCAGGCCTTTGAATTCCGTAACACTTCCATTGACTTTGAATGGGAAATTTGGCCGAAGCCGGTTAGGGTGTGTGTGTGTGTGTGTGTGTGTGTGTGTGTGTGTGTGGATGTGTGTGTGTGGGTGTTTATGTGTGTGTGTTTGTGTGTGTGTGTGGATGTGTGTGTGTGGGTGTTTATGTGTGTGTGTTTGTGTGTGTGTTTGTGTGTGTCTGTGTGTGAGTGTGTGTAGTTAGACAGAACGCAGGATTTGGGTGGAATAAAGCTTCGGTCGAAAGCTGTCAGCTGTCAAGTGTGGAGGCCGAAATCGAGCACGCAGAAAGTATTTAGGAGCAAGTTTCAGGTCATTTGGAGTCTATTCGTACCACTCATGGAGTGACTTTTCGAAAAATCTTGACACCCATGAGAGATGAGGTAGGTGTTAATGTATAAGAGGTAGGTAAGTATTTTAAAAGGTAAGTTGTGGACTGTTTGGTCGGTATTAATGTATAAGAGGTAGGTAAGTATTTTAAAAGGTAAGTTGTGGACTGTTTGGTCGGTATTAATGTATAAGAGGTAGGTAAGTATTTTAAAAGGTAAGTTGTGGACTGTTTGGTCGGTATTAATGTATAAGAGGTAGGTAAGTATTTTAAAGGTAAGTTGTGGACTGTTTGGTCGGTATTAATGTATAAGAGGTAGGTAAGTATTTTAAAGGTAAGTCGTGGACTGTTTGGTCGGTATTAATGTATAAGAGGTAGGTAAGTATTTTAAAAGGTAAGTTGTGGACTCTTTGGTCTGGCCTCAGTGTATCTGAGGCACGCAAGCCCCCATGCCACGTCAAGGCAGAGTCCATGTGGAGGTTTTTTTTTTTTTTTTTTTTTTTAAATTTTTTTGTTTAAACTTACTACTTTTTTCTTTTGTTTTTCTTATAGTAAAACTAATGAAGTATGAACACACAAATGCGCAGATGCTGAAATCATAACAATGAACTTAAGAACACTAACAACACAATATGAAAAATCTTCTTTGGACTTAGTTGTCTCTCTGCATCCTCTGCCTCTTTTTGATAAATGCCGTAAGATGTCTGGCAGGGACCAGGTTTTGCTCACATTGTTTTAAATACACAATATATGCCTTTCTGTGTGAGACTGTTCTGGCCAGGTCAACAAAGGAGAGCTCAGCGGCTGACCAGCGAGGTTGGCAGTTTATGGGGACATACCTCAGTGTCTGCTTTTGTATGTCAGCTGGTCTGTCCTCCTCATCCACAGCCTGGATGTCCTCTGGCTCTTCCTCTGGCTCTTCCTGGCGGGGTTTTTTGTTTTGGGGCTCTTTGGAAGTCAGATGTCTTTCTAGTTTTGGTACCCTGCACGGAATGTCCTCGTGCAGGCGCCACACCACGAAAGGCCCAACTTTCGGGAGACTGTGGTGGGACTGTAGATGTAATTCCTGCATCTTTGATTGCCTCAAAGGCAGGTCCTGTGTGAGCTCACGTAGCGCCACATAGTCCACGTAGTCTCCATTTTCAATCATGCCAATGCATGAAAGGAACGTGAGCGTCTTTAATTTCTCCCCATGGACCATCTTATTGGGCAGCCGCACAAGACACTTTTCCAGCCACGGCATGCCCTGCTCCCTGTAGCGGTCCAGCTTACTGGGGAAACAGAGTCCTCTCCTTTCCACCTCCTGGAGGATGTGGGAGCGGATGACTGCCAGGCGAGAGACCATCTGGGGGCCAGTTTCTGTCACAAAAAGCTCTACATAAGATCTCTTGTCCCAGCTGAATCGTACCCGCTTCCCTTGCCACATTTTCAGGTGGGGGACCCAACGCAACTTGATCTCTTCCAGCCCCAGCCGAAGGCAATTAAGAGGGTCCAGGCCAGCCCGGGTGACAAGATCCCTGGCTCTGTCAAAGGTTCCTGGAAAGGGAAAACCCCTCTGAGTTGTCACCATCTCCAGGAACTTGTCAACAGTGAAGGCCCCTGCCACCTTGTCTGGACACTGGACAGCCTTCATTGAGGCCAGAGGGATGTCAGTTGGATCCCCATACACATCCCCCAGAAGGACCATCCACAATTGCACCCCAACAACGGATGGTGCTGCCCTCAAGGAGTCACACAACAAGAAGACTCGCTGGATACGGAGTCTCTGCCTGACATCCTTTGTCCAATTTCCCAGTGGTGGGCAGCACACATCGGATGTAGCCGCACTGTGAGGGGCCAACCCAAGGAAACCCCGCATCTTTGTGAGGCTCTTGGCATGGGATGCAGAGGTTCCCAGGCTCACAGTTAGTTTCTTGTCCTCTGGGGACAACGGATGACCATAAATGAGCTCCTCGAGAGCGAGCTCTGCCTGGTAGGCTCTCCAGGCATCATCATAATTGCCTCGGTCATGGCCACTTTTGAAGGAAGATCTGAGCACACCAATCAGGTGGCGCAGTGTCTTTTGGACCACAGTCAAAACGGTTATGCCATCCTCTGTGTCGATGAAGGGGATGATCATGGCATGTTCACGCAACAGCCTGGCAAGGCACTGCTCACTAAATAGTGTGTCAGGTTTAACATACACTGGACAGTCCGCACCCTGGAAAAGCCTCACCTGCTCCAGGCGGCAGGAGAGGGGTTTGACCATCTTTGCCTGGAGGTCCTCCATGTGGTCCATATACTCTTTGGCCCTAGAGTACATGGCCCTTGTGATCTCGTGGTGCATTAGGCCACAGGTGGTGATAACACCACTGACCGGGTGTTTATATGGTACAGTCATGTGGGTGTGCGGGGAGTCAGTATAGACCTGAAGAAAGTTCAGGGTCCCCCGGCTTTCTTCCCCACAAGACACCACATTGATCAGTGGCATAGCAACATCCAGTGGCCTTCCATCCAGGTTACTTTGGAAATTGGCACACTCTCCAAAGCTGAGAGTAGGGAAAAGAGTGCCCCTATCCCCTACCACCTCCTCCATCCCTGTCCTCGACCAAAGGAGGTGCAAGCGGCTTTCCCCACTGGTGCCTGCAGGCACCAAGGTACAGGCGGCATGGACTGACACACTTTTTATTGATGTGTGATCAACCAAGGCCCTCAAAAAAACAACACAAGGGCTCTTTTGTCCAAACATGGTCATGGACCGAAGGACTTTGAAGTCTTCGTGGGTGTCCACAGCCTGGACTGCCCTGTCCAAGACTCCCAGCAGAAACTGCTGGTCCTGAGCCAACACATTGAACTTGGATGGGTTGGCCAGGCTGTTCTTCTGGACTGAGTCCCTTGACATGTCCTTCATGTTCAGAGCCCTCAGCTCCTTGGTAAATGCAGCTCTGACCTGATTCATCAGAGAAGCTGTCAGTTCGCGGGCAGTGCTAGCAGCTTTGAAACAGGGGTGGGATGTGCCATCATTGCGCTTTGGAACCACACTCAAGTTCACAAAGTAGCCTTCAGTGGTTTGTGCAATGCAGCTACCATGAACATTTTTGAGTGCATTCCGTGTGGCCGAGTTGTACTGCTGCAGGTCCACGTGCTTCTTCAGCATGTGGAAGTGGTTTTTTACATTGTTGGCATGGGCAGGAGGCAGAGTGATATACGCAATGTGTGTCTTTATTCCCTTCAATGTATGAAGTTCAATAAAGAGCCCATCAATGTCATATTTACTGTCCAACATTTCATCCTCCCATTCATACTGAGTGGGGAACAGAGGCATTCTCAGTTCCTCATCTCTCAAGAAATCCTCAAATTCCCTGTTGGACTCATAGGGACCTATGAGGACTTCAGTGTTATCTGCTGCCACCTCTAGAAGAGAAGCCATTTTACATTCACTGTCTAATGTGTATGTCATATATGGCTGGACAAGGTCCTCCCTGCAGGTTGTAAAAGCTGCAAGTGAGGTCTCACAGCACTGCAGCTCCTTATATACCCGCCCCGGCCCCGCCCCCGAGTCTGTACGAGCTTCCGTTCCGGAGATACGGATTACGTTACGGTGTGTTCAGATTCACTGTCAGTTATAAGTAACAACTACTGAAAAAGAAGTAGTTATATGTGTAGATGGAAAGTGAAATAACCCAAAAGAGAGCTATCTGCAGAGCATCATGCAAAAAACTGCTTGTCTCTACGATGATCAGAGGTGAAATGACAGCAAAAAGAAGTTTCTACATCTAAATAACATGGAAGTATAAAAACGTAAATTTAATGATAAAACAACGAATAAAGAAGCCAAATGTTGAGATACATTGCTAGAGAAGCCAGAAGATAAATTTTAATGCTGTCAAAAATGGAAGCTGGAATATAAATTGCCTGAAAAGACTGAAAGAACTAATGCATATAAGTAGTTGGACAGAAAGCAGTGTATGGGTGGAATAAACCTTTAAACCTAAGTAGTTAGACAGAGTGCAGTATTTGGGTGGAATAAACCTTTAAACTTACAAATAGTTAGACAGAGTGCAGTGTTTGGGTGGAATAAACCTTTAAAACAGGTTTAAAAATAGCTTCGTAACACAGACACCGGTTGCTATGGTGACAGTGCACCCCTCTGAGTGAATGACAAGTGGGGGAGACAATCTGTTTCTGGGCCAAAATCAGGCACGAACAACTTCTTATAACTCAAAAACTAAAAGTCACAGTGAAAAAATGTCTTCAGCATGAGCGACCTGAGACTTCACTGGCGATACCGATGTGGGATTTGTGTCTCTATGATTAAAAATAAAGGAGCTGTGTCAATTTATATTTCACCATCATCTCTGTTTTTGACAGCGAATTTCACACCACAGATAACATTGGAGTGAATGAGACTGTTGGACAGCACTCTTTGTGCTTTTGGGTGATTTATTCAAAAACCGTGAGTCCTATTTTCATGGAAGTGACATTGGATGAGAGAGGACAAGTTTGTCTACATTTTTTGTATAAATTGTGCTTGTAGAGTGTAAGATGTGGGAGTGAGATCATAATGTTTTGAAGATTTTTGATCAAATTTGAAGGCCTGAACTATCAGTGCGTGATGTCACTCATGACATCACGCACTCTGAGTCTGACCGTTCTGCGCAATACACACTAATGTAAAAGTCTGAGAAGGGCTGAAAATGTCATAAAACTTCAACTGTGATTGTGTAAAAACCGTAAAAGATATCAAAAAGCTGAACACAAGTTTAATAGTTAAAAGTCTTGCGACGCATTTAAAGCTGAAATAGAGTCTCTAGCTGAAAGTATGTGGAAGTAGTTGAATGTCAAAGTGGGGTGGGTTGAAGAGAATTTGAACATTTCCTCCATTCATTTCAATGGCAGAGATTGTTTGGAAAAAGCTGAATATTTTAAAAAGTATAGCCGAGCTGAAATGTAAAACAGGCAACACTGGGCAGTATTTGGGTGGAATAAACCTTTAAACTTACAAATAGTTAGACAGAGTGCAGTGTTTGGGTGGAATAAACCTTTAAAACAGGTTTAAAAATAGCTTCGTAACACAGACACCGGTTGCTATGGTGACAGTGCACCCCTCTGAGTGAATGACAAGTGGGGGAGACAATCTGTTTCTGGGCCAAAATCAGGCACGAACAACTTCTTATAACTCAAAAACTAAAAGTCACAGTGAAAAAATCTCTTCAGCATGAGCGACCTGAGACTTCACTGGCGATATCGATGTGGGATTTGTGTCTCTATGATTAAAAATAAAGGAGCTGTGTCAATTTATATTTCACCATCATCTCCGTTTTTGACAGCGAATTTCACACCACAGATAACATTGGAGTGAATGAGACTGTTGGACAGCACTCTCTGTGCTTTTGGGTGATTTATTCAAAAACCGTGAGTCCTATTTTCATGGAAGTGACATTGGATGAGAGAGGACAAGTTTGTCTACATTTTTTTGTATAAATTGTGCTTGTAGAGTGTAAGATGTGGGAGTGAGATCATAATGTTTTGAAGATTTTTGATCAAATTTGAAGGCCTGAACTGTCAGTGCGTGATGTCACTCATGACATCACGCACTCTGAGTCTGACCGTTCTGCGCAATACACACTAATGTAAAAGTCTGAGAAGGGCTGAAGATGTCATAAAACTTCAACTGTGACTGTGTAAAAACCGTAAAAGATATCAAAAAGCTGAACACAAGTTTAATAGTTAAAAGTCTTGCGACGCATTTAAAGCTGAAATAGAGTCTCTAGCTGAAAGTATGTGGAAGTAGTTGAATGTCAAAGTGGGGTGGGTTGAAGAGAATTTGAACATTTCCTCCATTCATTTCAATGGCAGAGATTGTTTGGAAAAAGCTGAATATTTTAAAAAGTATAGCCGAGCTGAAATGTAAAACAGGCAACACTGGGCAGTGTTTGGGTGGAATAAACCTTTAAATGTATAAGTAGTTAGACAGAACGCAGGATTTGGGTGGAATAAAGCTTCGGTCGAAAGCTGTCAACTGCGATGGCATTCGCAGGCCTTTGAATTCCGTAACACTTCCATTGACTTTGAATGGGAAATTTGGCCGAAGCCGGTTAGGGTGTGTGTGTGTGTGTGTGTGTGTGTGTGTGTGGATGTGTGTGTGTGGGTGTTTATGTGTGTGTGTTTGTGTGTGTGTGTGGATGTGTGTGTGTGGGTGTTTATGTGTGTGTGTTTGTGTGTGTGTTTGTGTGTGTCTGTGTGTGAGTGTGTGTAGTTAGACAGAACGCAGGATTTGGGTGGAATAAAGCTTCGGTCGAAAGCTGTCAGCTGTCAAGTGTGGAGGCCGAAATCGAGCACGCAGAAAGTATTTAGGAGCAAGTTTCAGGTCATTTGGAGTCTATTCGTACCACTCATGGAGTGACTTTTCGAAAAATCTTGACACCCATGAGAGATGAGGTAGGTGTTAATGTATAAGAGGTAGGTAAGTATTTTAAAAGGTAAGTTGTGGACTGTTTGGTCGGTATTAATGTATAAGAGGTAGGTAAGTATTTTAAAAGGTAAGTTGTGGACTGTTTGGTCGGTATTAATGTATAAGAGGTAGGTAAGTATTTTAAAAGGTAAGTTGTGGACTGTTTGGTCGGTATTAATGTATAAGAGGTAGGTAAGTATTTTAAAGGTAAGTTGTGGACTGTTTGGTCGGTATTAATGTATAAGAGGTAGGTAAGTATTTTAAAGGTAAGTCGTGGACTGTTTGGTCGGTATTAATGTATAAGAGGTAGGTAAGTATTTTAAAAGGTAAGTTGTGGACTCTTTGGTCTGGCCTCAGTGTATCTGAGGCACGCAAGCCCCCATGCCACGTCAAGGCAGAGTCCATGTGGAGGTTTTTTTTTTTTTTTTTTTTTTTAAATTTTTTTGTTTAAACTTACTACTTTTTTCTTTTGTTTTTCTTATAGTAAAACTAATGAAGTATGAACACACAAATGCGCAGATGCTGAAATCATAACAATGAACTTAAGA
Source organism: Thunnus thynnus (assembly GCF_963924715.1). Taxonomy (NCBI): domain Eukaryota; kingdom Metazoa; phylum Chordata; class Actinopteri; order Scombriformes; family Scombridae; genus Thunnus; species Thunnus thynnus. The sequence continues at coordinate 7,359 of NW_027095966.1, read as the reverse complement.
ACACTAACAACACAATATGAAAAATCTTCTTTGGACTTAGTTGTCTCTCTGCATCCTCTGCCTCTTTTTGATAAATGCCGTAAGATGTCTGGCAGGGACCAGGTTTTGCTCACATTGTTTTAAATACACAATATATGCCTTTCTGTGTGAGACTGTTCTGGCCAGGTCAACAAAGGAGAGCTCAGCGGCTGACCAGCGAGGTTGGCAGTTTATGGGGACATACCTCAGTGTCTGCTTTTGTATGTCAGCTGGTCTGTCCTCCTCATCCACAGCCTGGATGTCCTCTGGCTCTTCCTCTGGCTCTTCCTGGCGGGGTTTTTTGTTTTGGGGCTCTTTGGAAGTCAGATGTCTTTCTAGTTTTGGTACCCTGCACGGAATGTCCTCGTGCAGGCGCCACACCACGAAAGGCCCAACTTTCGGGAGACTGTGGTGGGACTGTAGATGTAATTCCTGCATCTTTGATTGCCTCAAAGGCAGGTCCTGTGTGAGCTCACGTAGCGCCACATAGTCCACGTAGTCTCCATTTTCAATCATGCCAATGCATGAAAGGAACGTGAGCGTCTTTAATTTCTCCCCATGGACCATCTTATTGGGCAGCCGCACAAGACACTTTTCCAGCCACGGCATGCCCTGCTCCCTGTAGCGGTCCAGCTTACTGGGGAAACAGAGTCCTCTCCTTTCCACCTCCTGGAGGATGTGGGAGCGGATGACTGCCAGGCGAGAGACCATCTGGGGGCCAGTTTCTGTCACAAAAAGCTCTACATAAGATCTCTTGTCCCAGCTGAATCGTACCCGCTTCCCTTGCCACATTTTCAGGTGGGGGACCCAACGCAACTTGATCTCTTCCAGCCCCAGCCGAAGGCAATTAAGAGGGTCCAGGCCAGCCCGGGTGACAAGATCCCTGGCTCTGTCAAAGGTTCCTGGAAAGGGAAAACCCCTCTGAGTTGTCACCATCTCCAGGAACTTGTCAACAGTGAAGGCCCCTGCCACCTTGTCTGGACACTGGACAGCCTTCATTGAGGCCAGAGGGATGTCAGTTGGATCCCCATACACATCCCCCAGAAGGACCATCCACAATTGCACCCCAACAACGGATGGTGCTGCCCTCAAGGAGTCACACAACAAGAAGACTCGCTGGATACGGAGTCTCTGCCTGACATCCTTTGTCCAATTTCCCAGTGGTGGGCAGCACACATCGGATGTAGCCGCACTGTGAGGGGCCAACCCAAGGAAACCCCGCATCTTTGTGAGGCTCTTGGCATGGGATGCAGAGGTTCCCAGGCTCACAGTTAGTTTCTTGTCCTCTGGGGACAACGGATGACCATAAATGAGCTCCTCGAGAGCGAGCTCTGCCTGGTAGGCTCTCCAGGCATCATCATAATTGCCTCGGTCATGGCCACTTTTGAAGGAAGATCTGAGCACACCAATCAGGTGGCGCAGTGTCTTTTGGACCACAGTCAAAACGGTTATGCCATCCTCTGTGTCGATGAAGGGGATGATCATGGCATGTTCACGCAACAGCCTGGCAAGGCACTGCTCACTAAATAGTGTGTCAGGTTTAACATACACTGGACAGTCCGCACCCTGGAAAAGCCTCACCTGCTCCAGGCGGCAGGAGAGGGGTTTGACCATCTTTGCCTGGAGGTCCTCCATGTGGTCCATATACTCTTTGGCCCTAGAGTACATGGCCCTTGTGATCTCGTGGTGCATTAGGCCACAGGTGGTGATAACACCACTGACCGGGTGTTTATATGGTACAGTCATGTGGGTGTGCGGGGAGTCAGTATAGACCTGAAGAAAGTTCAGGGTCCCCCGGCTTTCTTCCCCACAAGACACCACATTGATCAGTGGCATAGCAACATCCAGTGGCCTTCCATCCAGGTTACTTTGGAAATTGGCACACTCTCCAAAGCTGAGAGTAGGGAAAAGAGTGCCCCTATCCCCTACCACCTCCTCCATCCCTGTCCTCGACCAAAGGAGGTGCAAGCGGCTTTCCCCACTGGTGCCTGCAGGCACCAAGGTACAGGCGGCATGGACTGACACACTTTTTATTGATGTGTGATCAACCAAGGCCCTCAAAAAAACAACACAAGGGCTCTTTTGTCCAAACATGGTCATGGACCGAAGGACTTTGAAGTCTTCGTGGGTGTCCACAGCCTGGACTGCCCTGTCCAAGACTCCCAGCAGAAACTGCTGGTCCTGAGCCAACACATTGAACTTGGATGGGTTGGCCAGGCTGTTCTTCTGGACTGAGTCCCTTGACATGTCCTTCATGTTCAGAGCCCTCAGCTCCTTGGTAAATGCAGCTCTGACCTGATTCATCAGAGAAGCTGTCAGTTCGCGGGCAGTGCTAGCAGCTTTGAAACAGGGGTGGGATGTGCCATCATTGCGCTTTGGAACCACACTCAAGTTCACAAAGTAGCCTTCAGTGGTTTGTGCAATGCAGCTACCATGAACATTTTTGAGTGCATTCCGTGTGGCCGAGTTGTACTGCTGCAGGTCCACGTGCTTCTTCAGCATGTGGAAGTGGTTTTTTACATTGTTGGCATGGGCAGGAGGCAGAGTGATATACGCAATGTGTGTCTTTATTCCCTTCAATGTATGAAGTTCAATAAAGAGCCCATCAATGTCATATTTACTGTCCAACATTTCATCCTCCCATTCATACTGAGTGGGGAACAGAGGCATTCTCAGTTCCTCATCTCTCAAGAAATCCTCAAATTCCCTGTTGGACTCATAGGGACCTATGAGGACTTCAGTGTTATCTGCTGCCACCTCTAGAAGAGAAGCCATTTTACATTCACTGTCTAATGTGTATGTCATATATGGCTGGACAAGGTCCTCCCTGCAGGTTGTAAAAGCTGCAAGTGAGGTCTCACAGCACTGCAGCTCCTTATATACCCGCCCCGGCCCCGCCCCCGAGTCTGTACGAGCTTCCGTTCCGGAGATACGGATTACGTTACGGTGTGTTCAGATTCACTGTCAGTTATAAGTAACAACTACTGAAAAAGAAGTAGTTATATGTGTAGATGGAAAGTGAAATAACCCAAAAGAGAGCTATCTGCAGAGCATCATGCAAAAAACTGCTTGTCTCTACGATGATCAGAGGTGAAATGACAGCAAAAAGAAGTTTCTACATCTAAATAACATGGAAGTATAAAAACGTAAATTTAATGATAAAACAACGAATAAAGAAGCCAAATGTTGAGATACATTGCTAGAGAAGCCAGAAGATAAATTTTAATGCTGTCAAAAATGGAAGCTGGAATATAAATTGCCTGAAAAGACTGAAAGAACTAATGCATATAAGTAGTTGGACAGAAAGCAGTGTATGGGTGGAATAAACCTTTAAACCTAAGTAGTTAGACAGAGTGCAGTATTTGGGTGGAATAAACCTTTAAACTTACAAATAGTTAGACAGAGTGCAGTGTTTGGGTGGAATAAACCTTTAAAACAGGTTTAAAAATAGCTTCGTAACACAGACACCGGTTGCTATGGTGACAGTGCACCCCTCTGAGTGAATGACAAGTGGGGGAGACAATCTGTTTCTGGGCCAAAATCAGGCACGAACAACTTCTTATAACTCAAAAACTAAAAGTCACAGTGAAAAAATGTCTTCAGCATGAGCGACCTGAGACTTCACTGGCGATACCGATGTGGGATTTGTGTCTCTATGATTAAAAATAAAGGAGCTGTGTCAATTTATATTTCACCATCATCTCTGTTTTTGACAGCGAATTTCACACCACAGATAACATTGGAGTGAATGAGACTGTTGGACAGCACTCTTTGTGCTTTTGGGTGATTTATTCAAAAACCGTGAGTCCTATTTTCATGGAAGTGACATTGGATGAGAGAGGACAAGTTTGTCTACATTTTTTGTATAAATTGTGCTTGTAGAGTGTAAGATGTGGGAGTGAGATCATAATGTTTTGAAGATTTTTGATCAAATTTGAAGGCCTGAACTATCAGTGCGTGATGTCACTCATGACATCACGCACTCTGAGTCTGACCGTTCTGCGCAATACACACTAATGTAAAAGTCTGAGAAGGGCTGAAAATGTCATAAAACTTCAACTGTGATTGTGTAAAAACCGTAAAAGATATCAAAAAGCTGAACACAAGTTTAATAGTTAAAAGTCTTGCGACGCATTTAAAGCTGAAATAGAGTCTCTAGCTGAAAGTATGTGGAAGTAGTTGAATGTCAAAGTGGGGTGGGTTGAAGAGAATTTGAACATTTCCTCCATTCATTTCAATGGCAGAGATTGTTTGGAAAAAGCTGAATATTTTAAAAAGTATAGCCGAGCTGAAATGTAAAACAGGCAACACTGGGCAGTATTTGGGTGGAATAAACCTTTAAACTTACAAATAGTTAGACAGAGTGCAGTGTTTGGGTGGAATAAACCTTTAAAACAGGTTTAAAAATAGCTTCGTAACACAGACACCGGTTGCTATGGTGACAGTGCACCCCTCTGAGTGAATGACAAGTGGGGGAGACAATCTGTTTCTGGGCCAAAATCAGGCACGAACAACTTCTTATAACTCAAAAACTAAAAGTCACAGTGAAAAAATCTCTTCAGCATGAGCGACCTGAGACTTCACTGGCGATATCGATGTGGGATTTGTGTCTCTATGATTAAAAATAAAGGAGCTGTGTCAATTTATATTTCACCATCATCTCCGTTTTTGACAGCGAATTTCACACCACAGATAACATTGGAGTGAATGAGACTGTTGGACAGCACTCTCTGTGCTTTTGGGTGATTTATTCAAAAACCGTGAGTCCTATTTTCATGGAAGTGACATTGGATGAGAGAGGACAAGTTTGTCTACATTTTTTTGTATAAATTGTGCTTGTA